>NC_057809.1:144890778-145106372 GCF_018294505.1 Triticum aestivum
GTGGTGGAGGTGGAGGGGGAGAATTGGAGGTGGTGCAAAGAAAGGGGGAGAAAGGAAGGGGGAAGAAGAGAGGGGAGGAAGAAGGGGAAAGGTGGTAGGTGGCTGGCGGGCATAGCAGTAGCGCGGGTCACCAATACGCGCTACTGTTATGGCAGCTTGCAAAATATCTACGACTAGTGTTGCACTACCTATAGCGCGGGCCAGAAACACATGCTACTGGTAAAATGTTATACATAGAAAAATTAGTAGTAGCGCGTTTAGACAAACAGGCGCTATAGATCCTAAACTAGCAGTAGCGCTGGTTGGGCGACAAGCGCTGCTGCTATTTTTTGATCAGGGGGTGTTGTGTGTTACACTTAGCAGTAGCGTGGGGCTAGGTAACAAGCGCTCCTGCTAACAGATACCGATAGCGCTCTCTGTAGCCATTGCTACTACTAACTACTAGTAGCGTGGGGTCATAAACAAACGCTACTGGTAAACTTCTATCTATAAGCATTTTCCTAGTAGTGATACGGCGCACTTTTCAAAGAAACAATTCCAAGTGAATGGTATTATTGTTATTGAAAAATTTCCGACATTCACTATTGGAAGTATTCAACTACCTCTACCTACTACCAAAAAGAAATATTAAATGCTTATTGTTGGGGACATTCACATCCCTGTTGAGGTAACTTAGTGTTTTATCTTCAGTTTCATGCTAATCGAAAGTGGTTTTTAATAAGACTTGATCAACCTTATTAATGAATCATTTTTGAGAGGTATGAAGTTGATGAATTTAGTAGGCACTACCTTTTGTTTTATATCTTTATTATTTAAATAAAATAAAATACCATGCCTTGGCTGTTTTCTAACTTTTCTATGCAATAAAAAATGACCCAAAAATAAAGTTCTCTGGATGCTCTGAAAAATTTATACGAGACTTTTCTAAATATTTAAGAACTTTTTGTGCAAATAACGTCAGAGGGAGCTGCTCCAGGTGGGCACAACCCAAGCGTGCCCTGGTGGGGTGTGGTCCACACATGGGCCCCCTCACTTATCTCTTCTTCCCACATCATCACCTACCTCCAAAAAAATCACCATTTCTCTCTCTCTCTCTCGTGTTCTTTCTCTCAAACCTGTGGATTTCGATCTCTTTGCTCAAAGCTCATTTTGAAAACTATTTCGGGGGATTGTTGCTTCGTATGTGACTCCTCAATTTGTCTAACTAGTTTTTGCTTTAGTGGTTTATATTTAGAATAATTAGTGACTCTTTGTGCTGTTGTAGCCTCTATGCATCCCTATGAGTAGTTGCTATCATTCTTATAAGGTTTTCTTGAAAAAAAATTGTGACCCAAAATTTTTCAAAAAATTGTATGAGAATATGATGAACCTCTTTGGAAGGAGTTCTTTGAGGCGGAGATCCTCGGAGGCATCTTCTAGAAGCAGCTCCGTTCATCGGTCTTGTGTTGAACCACGTGAAAATTCTATTCGAGATGCCGCCAGTAAATCATGTTTATGGCCATGCAATGATTATATGGTGCGTGTGGGCATTAAAGAAGAATTTGAGCAATATGTTCACAATGTCGAGCTCGGTCCCTACTTTGCAGATAAGTGCAACCAACACCTCATCCTCACTGAATCATTTATCAATGAATTTAAATTCCATCCTCGTGAGTCCAGAATATCATTTAAACTATATTACAATTCATTTACTATACCTTTGGAGACATTTCCTAAGCACTGCAAAATTCCATTTTGGGGTTCATTGGACGAACCACCAAGGTCGGAGTTTGAGATATTCTTGACTAGCCTTTGCTATGGTGAGACTAGAGGAGTTACTCAAGGTAGAATAAAGAGCATTCATTTTCCCTCAATCCAATACTTTGCACTATTTAATGGAAAATGCATTGTAGGCAAACAAGAGTGTAGTACACTTTGTGCTCCAGACATGAGCCTTATCCGCACGGCTCTCATCAGCGACAGAAGTTACAACCTTGGAGCGATAGTGGCACGCAGATTGCAACACAACACTGGTAGTGGGTATTTTTATGGTGGGATTTATGCCACATGCTTAGCAAGAGAGCTGGGTGTTTCACCTTGGCCTTATGACCCCATCTTACCCACGTAGTACGTTGACTTTGATGCTATGAAATGTCAGAAGATCCTTAGTGGTGAACCCCATAATTTTACTTATAACATGTTGTTTAATAAACGGTCCGTTGTGGACAGCTTTTTGCCTGCACCTGCTCTCTTTGATGTTCACAGCAAGGGAAGATATTATGTTCTTGAGAGTGAGGCCCGAGCACACAATGCAGCGGTTGTGGCTGCACGGCGGGCTGAGGTGTCGGCGCCCCAAGCCTCCGTGAGCTATCACTCCGACCATTATGCAGGCCACTGACGGATTACCAAGCTAGGCCAAAAGCCTATGCTTGGGGGAGTACTTATTTCCACCAACATTACTTTCCCGTCGACACATTTCATTCTAGTTGCCGGTGTCCACACTTTTTCCTTGTGTTATCCATGTTAGATTTATTTTCTCGCCTTCTTCTTGTGTGTTTGAAAACCTTCGAGAAAATACAAAAAAAAGTCCTGCTTCTTTTTATTTTTCTTTCTAGTGCAGTTAGTTTTAGTACTTAAAAAGAAAACCCAAAAATATTTCCTTGTTCTTATCTTGCTTGTTGGGAGCTCTCCATGTAAATAGTTTTTCTCGTTTTTGTTTTTATTTCTTTAAGTTGCTTTCTTTCAGAAAATCTAAAACTCCAAAAATATTTCAGTGTGTTTCTCTAAATTTCTTTTCTTTTTATTGAGTCGTACCGAGGAGACGACCATGATGACAATGCTGATCTAATAGAGGCCCGTATTACCTTGTCTTCTCCTTTTTGAATAGATTGTTTGTAGATTCCAGCTTAGTCCACGACACTCTTGCACTATTATTATTATTTTCACATTGTTCGATCATGCAAGTGAAAGGCAATAATGACGATATTTGATGAGCTGGTTGTGGCAGAGAGAAACGGGTATGAACTCAACTTGCTCTATTTTTGTAAATATGTTTAATCTAGTATCCATGATTCAGCCTATTATGATCAAAAAAATTGCAACGACAATTCGAGATTATAGTTTCTCATGACATGCTTAAGTAGCTAGAGTGGATAATGATTTATCTTGGATGTCAACATTGCATTAAAATGATTATGATGTAGTATGATGATATAGTATCCTCCTCTGAATGTTCAAGTGGCTTGACTTGGCACATGTTCATTCATGTAGTTGAATCAAAACCAACATAACCTCTATGATATTTATGTTCATGGTGTTCATATCCTACTCATGCTAGTATCCAATGTTACTAATACATAATGCATGTTCAAGACCGTTTTCGTTCTCTAGCTGGCCAATTCTCAACCTATTTGCTATCCTTTGCCTGTACTAATTGGGAATTCTGCTTGTGCATCAAAACCATGAAACCCAAGTTATTCCATATGAGTCCACCATTCCTACCTACTTGCGGTACTACCCTGTCGTCCTAAGTAAATTTGCATGTCCCACCTCTAAAAACATGAAATAAATATCCTTTTTGTGTGCATGGATTGTTCATAGAGTGACAGGAGGTAGTCAGTATCTTCCATGCTAAGCGAGTTATTCTCATGATGAGTGTTTATTCACTCATCCTTGCTCGAGAGGGGTGGTAATAGGGATTCCCATTCCCGAACTCAAATTGCAAATAATTAAACAAAATTCCCCTGAGACTGTTGTTGGTATGTACGACACTCATTGTTTCGGACAAGCCGTGGACTGTGATTGTGGGTGGAGGGGGAGTAAACCTTTACTTTTACCGCTTGGGAACCACCACTAATGTGTTTAGCATGGAAGATACCGATAACTAATGGTCGCGAAGTAAACAAGGGAGCACTATTGAGCTCCGGCACCAATCTGCAAATCACTGCTTCCCTCTACGAAGTGACTATCTATTTACTTTTATGTTCTGTCATCACCTTCTCATATAAGTGCCAGAACATAAGAGCACTATTTTCATCCTTATGCATTGTGTATACCTAATGTTGGGTGCATCATGACTGGATCTTTTCTACCATGAATTACAATGTTTAGTCGCTGCTTGAACTTTGGGGGTGCTCTGCATTTATGTTATGCGGTCTCAGAACGGGCTAGCGAGATACCACTATTTTCATATTATATCACGGTTGTTTTGACAAAGTGTTGTTATTTGAGATATCTTATTATTTCTCGCTAGTTGATTATGTCATTGATATGAGGTAACATAGTTTCTAAGAGTTATTGTTGACATGGTTAGTTATAATCTTGGTTGAAAACCTGGGTGCTACTTAAGCTTATTTACGTAAACAAGAGCAAAAGAGTTCGTAAAAGTTTTGTCTTTATCACTTTCAGTTTATTAACTGAATTTCTTGATGACAAGCAAAGGTTAAAGCTTGGGGGAGTTGATACGTCTCCATCGTATCTACATTACATTTCCTAACACTTTTCCTCTTGTTTTGGACTCTAATTTTCATGATTTCAATGGAACTAACCCAGACTGACGTTGTTTTCAGCAAAACTACCCTGCTGTTGTTTTTGTGCATACATAAAAGTTCTCAGATTGGAATGAAACTTTAAGAGGATTTTTTATATGATAAAAGAGAATTTCTAGAGCCAAGAACAACCGAAGGGGGGCACCTGGGTGGGCAAAACCCACTAGGGAGCCCCCCTCCTGGCGCGCCCAGGTGGGTTGTCCCCACCCGGTGGCCCCGCAGACACCAACCCTGATACTATAAAGTCATATTTTCGAAGAAAAAATCAGGGAGAAAGAATTATCGTGTTTCATGAGACGGAGCTGCCGCCACCTCCTATTCTTCATCGGGAGGCTAGATCTGGAGTCCATTTGGGGCTCCGGAGAGGGGGATCTTCGATCTTCATCATCACCAACCCTTCTCCATCGCCAATTCCATGATGCTCCCCACCAGGAGTGAGTAATTCCTTCGTAGGATCACTGGTCGGTGAGGAGTTGGATGAGATTCATCATGTAATCGAGTTAGTTTTGTTAGGGCTTGATCCCTAGTATCCATTATGTTCTGATATTGATGTTGCTATGACTTTGCCATGCTTAATGCTTCTCACTTTAGGCCCGGGTGCCATGATTTCAAATCTGAACCATTTATGTTATCACAATTATATCTATGTTCTAGATCCGATCTTGCAAGTTATAGTCACCTACTATGTGTTACGATCCGGCAAACCCAGAGTGACAGAAGTTGGGAGACTTCCCGGTGATCACCGTAGTTTGAGGAGTTCATATATTCACTTCATGTTAATGCTTTGTTGTGGTTCTCTATTAAAAGGAGGCCTTAATATCCCTTAGTTTCCAATACGACCCCGCTGCCACGGGAGGGTAGGAAAAAAGATGGCATGCAAGTTCTTTCCATAAGCACATATGAATATTTACAGAATACATGCCTACATTATATTTATGAACTGGAGCTAGTGTCGTATTGCCCTAGGTTATGACTGTTATATGATGAATATCATCCAACGAGTTCACCGATCCAATGCCTACGAATTTCTCTCATATTGTTCTTGCTAAGTTACTACTTCTATTGTTACTATTGCACTTGCTACAAAATCATTGCTATCACTGCTACCGTTACTATTGTTGTTGCTACTACTATCAAAACTATCATACTACTTTGCTATTGATCACTTTGTTGGAGATAATTGATCTCCAGGTGTGGTTGAATTGACAAATTAGCTGCTAATACTTGCAAATATTCTTTGTCTCCCCTTGTGTCGAATCAATAAATTTGGGTTGAATACTCTACCATCAAAAACTATTGTGATCGCCTATACTTGTGGGTTATCAAACACCAGCCCATTTCACATTCGGCTCATGTATGGCGCATGATGTTTTTCGGCCCATATGAGGCCTTTCGTATCTTTGGGCCCTTTAGTGGCCCACAATGACTCTGGCCCATAATGAATAGTAAATTTCTTTGTACCCATTACGGCCCATGATTCACATGGGCTGTTTCTAGCATGTGTTAGCTTTCGGCCTACTGACGACCCATACGCTCTTGAGCTCCTTTTTGGCCCTCGATTACTTCCGGCCCGTTACTGGCATGTTCCCCTAATGGGCCAAAGTCGCTCCGTGGTTAGAATCAGCCCGTTTGTGGCCTATTAACCCATTGCGCCGTTTCTATCCCATCCTATATTCTAGCCCATTAACGACCCGTTATGCCTGTGACAGAATTAAGCCTTTGCTATCTTTCGGCGTGTTAATGACCCGTTACCGCGCTGGCCTGATACCAATTGCACCCGTTTATGGCCCGTTGGAGGCCCATTTATCCGACAGCCCATAGGAGGCCCATGGATCCTATACCCTGTAGCAGGCTCAAGGTTACCACGGTCTGTATATTGACCATAGTTGTTGCGGCCACTAGAAAACCAAGGAAAAAGAATACTAGGAAATAAATAAGCCAGAAACTAATGCTAAGCTATTAGGGTGATTGCACAGATTACATCCACTATGCATCAAAGTTCGCCATAAGTGCAAATATAGGGAGCACCCTACACTATACAAAAATAGCTTGTTGTTTTCTTCAGCCGGTGTCTCCATGTTAAGAACAAATTTTGTATCGCAACAAAACAAACTACAACCATAAAACAAAAGGAAGGTTGGCATAAAAGTTAATAGTCTGGCAGATAAATGCCCCACCAGAAGTTCAGAAGCTCAGTTCATTTCACCAGACTGTTATGTTTTCATGTTGTACTGTCCGATTGAGCACCATAACCTTCGCCTTCATTTCTCTTAGGCTCCTGAACAACATAGCAAATGTCAGATAGTCTAGTTTCGAAACCATGCATATCTTGATGACATCGAACAATGGTTGTCCTTGTTTCACAAAGGTTCTCTGTAGGCGAATAGACTTGTGTCTGGAGCACAAATATAACATTGTTTTGAGCTTGCATATCTTGATCATGAGGCAGTTTGGACGAGATTGCCTTAACAACCAACCCAGTATTACGCAGGAACGTGCTTTTGGCACTATTAGTGGACAGGTACTGACCCACTATAGCAAGAGGTGACAATGCGGTTATAGTTGCCTCGTCACCTTCAGAAGGTGGTGGTTCCACCGTTTTTCCCATAGCTTGCTGAAAAGTTGAGTTTTTACATTATTAGTACCAGAAAAAAAGATATTAAGGAGGCAGCAAAACCAAACAAAATAGCTTTGCTATATAAGTAAAAGTTATTCTGGTGAACCATGTAAAATATTAGTTGTATTTTACTGCAGAGTACATAACAGAACTAGGTTCCAAAAATATGACCATGTACCATGGCTAATGTATTGTCTATTTATTCACATTGTATTGACAGCAAAGGATAAAGAGACAAAGTTTATAATACCGTAAGAATAGTCTAGCATGCAATTGTAACATTGTGTGGGCAAGTCCAGCAGGGAACTAGATTACAGATCAAGATCAAAGGAAAATCACTCCTCTCTTTTAAACCTTGTAAGGTGCAATGATACGCTAAGAAAATTGTGCATAAAATTGAAAAGAGTAATAGACATTGGCTGCAAACCGTGCAGTTCAATGCACAAGTTAGAGAAAGTATTAGTTAAAAGGCATGAGGATTAAGGACTTACAACAACGGCTTTAACTGGTGTTGTCATGCCCTTCATCTTGCTGGCATAACCGTCCTTGAAGATTTTTGGTGTTTGCAGGCTTTCCTCTGCATTTGGAACAAGTCAATATAGATCTAATAATATGGCACAGCGAAAAGAGTGAAACAACAGCTAATTACAAGAGCCTCGTAGTGTGCAATATAGCTACGCGATCCTGTTGTCTGTTGGAATTTCATTTTCGTACGGTTGGCCGTGTTCTTTGAATAGTTCGCCTACAAGAAGATAGATTTGTGAGGCACATGCGTAAATAGGAGTTCAACATGTGATTTGATCACATATATATAATGCACTTGATACTTTGGATTAGACTAGTGTTTAACGAGGCCTGTCCAGTCTTCATCCGATATATTTTCCACTAGAGATATTTGGGCAAGTCCACTGTTAGCCTTGCCTTCAACGTAAGTTTTCCTCAAGTTATACCAATACTCTCGCAGAGTAGACTTGAAAACATGGGAGCAAGCTTGTCTGGTTGCATCATCCTGGCTATCCAACTAGAACCTCATCTGTTGATAATTTTGGGAGTCTCATTATCAGTAACCTAGAAAGTATGGGGTAGGGCAAGACGATATTACTAGTCCCATACATAACCATACTTACAGAAAAATTGTCGAGGAAGGTGTTCAATTGGGTTTCATCTTGGTCATTCCTGCACTGAATCCATGTTGGGAGGATATGCGCATGAAACCTAATGGCAACCGCTGCCTCTGATACTAACATGGCTGACTCCGTAGCATCACGTGGCCTTTTTAAACCCGCCTCAAAACATATCTCCATTCTTCCTCCTATAGATTTAGTTAGCCTATCGAGCATTATCCCTGATGTTTGTTTCCTCTTGTGGCTAGGTGCTAGTCCAACAACGAACATAGAAAGTGTTAGTGTACATCAAACTATGAGACTAGATATAAAGAAGCATGCAACTGTAAGTTGACTCCAGCAACTACCTTCTTGTGGTTAAAGCTCACAAGGTTCATCTGATCTTGCCAACTCGTCTTGTGTCAAGAGTGCTTCGGAAGTAGTGTCAGGTGGCAAGGGAGCTTGAAAATATGCTGCTAGCTGAGTTGACAAATGAGTAACTCATGCAGCTGGAGGTACTATCGAAGGTGTTGCAACAACTAGGGCTGTCACTGCTTGTTTGGTGGAAGCTATTAGTTTCTGTTTGGCTTGTTTTGCAGCTCATGTAGCACATGATACCTTGTTTGTACAATTTTCTGGTGGACTTTGACCTTCTATTGCACCATCAGTACCAGCAGAATCTGCATAATTCTTCCACTTCTGTTTCGGTGTCTCCTCAGTACTAACACCATCCCTTGTCATTATGTGTTCCTTTCTATTTCTCTGTGCCATGTTAAGTCAAGCCGACAAGAAAAAATAATAAAAATTTAGTTCTTCAGAATAAATTGATGCGTGATACAGAAGAACTAAACTTTGATGTTAGACAACCACATGATAGGTGAATGTAATATGTATGAAAAACAGGATGTCATGAGATAATTAGAATTATGATGTGTAAACTAAGTATAAGGCATTTCAATAAATTAGAAGCAATGTAATGGAAGGTAGAAACCATATGAAAGATGTTACAAATATCGCTCTGCCAAGTTAACGGTGTCTCATCGTAACAAGCATTTAAAAAAATGTGAAGCAGTACAAGAAATAAGTCATATGCAAGATGCAAACAACATCGCACTACCAAATTAAAGGTCTCTCGTCATTAGTGCCATTGCATATTCACAACATTGCGTATTCACAAGTTATGATGCGTGAACTAAGCAGAATGCAT
This sequence comes from Triticum aestivum, assembly GCF_018294505.1. Classification (NCBI taxonomy): domain Eukaryota; kingdom Viridiplantae; phylum Streptophyta; class Magnoliopsida; order Poales; family Poaceae; genus Triticum; species Triticum aestivum. The sequence goes on from NC_057809.1 coordinate 144,900,232, forward strand.
TTCAACAAATTAGAAGCAATGAAAGCTAGACATCATATGTAAGACGCAACGAATATCACTCTACCAAGTTAAAATTTTCTTGTCATTAGTGCCATTTCAACAAATTAGTAGTACAAGCTAGAAAATAATGAGAGATGTAAATTATATCAGACTCCCAAGTTAAACGTGTCTTGTGAAAAGTGATTGTTGTAGGTTACATAATAGTAGTACTTTAATGTTAGAACATGGTGTGATAGACATATATTGTATGTTCTAGTAATAGGAACACATGTCTTATTCACAAGTATAATGTGTAAAGTAAGAAGAAAAAGCAATAAAATTCACTCTTCAGAACTCATTCGTGCATGATACTGACAATCACTACCTTGATGTAAGGCAAACACATGATACGAGGATGGAATATGTACGAAAAATAGGACGGCATGGCATATTCACAACTATTTGTGCAAACGAAGCAGAAGTAATTTAATCAAATCACAAGCAATACAAGCTAGACACCATATGAAACATGCAAGACAATATCACACTACCAAGCAAGAGAAAACACATATGATGCTAGTTTCACCGGAAGACCGCCATCACTCCCTACCTTATTTTTCCTTCCTCTTTCTTAATTGTATTGCCTTGTCAAGTCAAACCAACAAGAAAAATGAATAAAAATTCGCTTTTTAGAACTCACTGATGCAGGATGCTGACGAGCACTACTTTAATGTAAGGCGACTGCATGATAGGACGATTGAATGTGTAAGTAAAAAGGACAACATTGCATATTCACAGCTATGATGTGTAAACTAACTAAGCAGAAGTCATTTCAACAAATTAGAAGTAATGAAAGCTAGACACCATATGAAATATGCAACGAATATCACTCTACCAAGTTAAAACTATCTCGTCATAAGTGCCATTTCAACAAATTAGAAGTAGCACAAGCTAGAAAAAAATGCTAGATGTAACCTATATCAGAGTCCCAAGTTAAACTTGTCTTATGATAAGTGATTGTTGCAGGTTACACAACACTAGTACTCTGATGTAACAACATGGTGTGATAGACAGATATTGTATGTTCTAGAAATAGGAACACGTGTTTTATTTACAAGTATAATGTGTAAAGTAAGCAGATGGAATTCAACAAAATTAGAAGCAATACAAGCTAGACATCATACATAACATGCAACAACATATAACAGTGCCATGTTAGAGGGAGCACCTGTGATGGTGGACAAGGGGGGACGTGCTCATCATCAACACAACTACGTTGAGTGTCTATGCATGTGTTGACTTCCAAATCTTGTTGGGGGGATGGCGGAGTAGAATGTGTAGAGGCCCTCCGTTTGGAAGAAGCACCTTTATCCACTACATTGCTTATTTGCTTCTGCTTTATTGATTTTGCATGTAAAGTAAAACCGATAAGAAAAAGCAATAAAATTCAATCTTCAGAACTCATTCATGCTTGATACTAACAATCACTACCTTGATGTAAGGCAAACATATGATACGAGGATAGAATATGTATGAAAAAACAGGATGCCATGGCATATCCACAACTATTTGTGTTAACTAAGAAGAAGTAATTTAATCAAATTACAAGCAATACAAGCTAGACACCGTACGCAACATGCAAGACAATATCACACTGCCAAGCTAGAGAAAGCACCTGGGATGCCGGTTTCGCTAGAAGACCGCCATCAGTCCCTGCCTTATTTTTTCCTTCCTATTTCTTAATTGTATTGCTTTGTCAAGTCAAACCCACAAGAAAAATGAATAAAAAATCACTTTTCAGAACTAATTGATGCAGGATTCTGACGAGCACTATTTAATGTAAGGCCACCACATGATAGGACGGTTGAATGTGTAAGAAAAAAGGATAGCATTGCAAATTCAAAGCTATGATGTGCAAACTAAACATAAGGCATTTCAACAAATTAGATGCAATGAAAGCTGGACACCATATGAAACATGCAACGAATATCACTCTACCAAGTTAAAACCGTCTCGTCATAAGTGCCCTTTCAACAAATTAGAAGTAGTACAAGCTAGAAAAGAATGCGAGATGTAACCTATATCACACTCCCAAGTTAAATGTGTCTTATGATAAGTGATTGTAGTACTTTGATGTAAGAACATGGTGTGATAGACAAATATTGTATGTTCTAGAAACAGGAACACGTGTCTTATTCACAAGTATATTGTGTAAAGTAGATGGAATTCAACAAAATTAGGAGCAATACAAGCTAGACATCATACATAACATGCAACCACGTATAACAATGCCAAGTTAGAGGGAGCACCTGTGATGGTGGACTAGGGGAGACGTGCTCATCATCAACATAGCTACGTTGAGTGTCTATGCATGTGTTGACTTGCAAATCTTATTGGGGGTGGCGGAGTAGACTCTGTAGAGGCCCTCCATTTGGAAGGAGGACCTTTATCCACTGCCTTGCTAATTTCCTTCTCCTTTATTGATTTTCAATTGTCAAGTAAAACCGAGAAGAAAAAGCAATAAAATTCACTCTTCAGAACTCATTCATGCATGATACTGGGAATCACTACATTGATGTAAGGCAAACACATGATACCAGGATGGAATATGTACGATAAACAGGATGGCATGGCATATTCATAACTATTTGTGTAAACTAAGCAGAAGCCATTTCAACAAATAAGAAGCAATGCAAGATAGACACCACATGAAAGATGCAACCAATATGACTCTGCCAAGTTAAAAGCATCCCATCATAAATGGTGTTTCAACGAATTAGAAGCAGAGCATGATATAAATCATGGGAAAGATGCAACCAATATCACACTGCCTATACTAAAGGTGTCTCGTCATATTGATTGATGCAGGATACAAAAAAATAGTAGTATTATGTAAGGACATGCTTAATAGACAAATGTACTATGTACTAAAATAGGAAGGCAAGTCACATTAACAGGTATAATATATAAACTAAGTAGAATAGCACATGCAATTTAACCAGATTCAAAGAATTACAATCTAGACACCATATGCAACATGCAACCACATATCACACTACCAAGTTAGAGAAAGCACCTGTGATGTTGGTGTAGGGGAAATGCAGTCATCAACTACAGAGCTACGTTCACTATCTTCATCTAGCCTTCTTGTTTCTTGAGAATCATGCGGGGAGGCTGACACTGCATTCTTTAAAAGAGCATCTTTTCTCACAGTAATCCGGGGGCTTGACTGTCTCATCATAAGTGATTGATGAGGGATACACAAGAAAATTAGTTTGATGTAAGAACATGGTTAATAGAGAGATGTACTAGTATGTACCAAAAACAGGAAGGCATGTCATATTCAAAGGTATAATGTGTAAGCTAATCAGATGCAATTTAACCAAATTGGAAGCAATACAAGCTAGACATCCGGCTGGAGTGGTGAGCAAGATCATCGAGGACCTAAGAGCCTGGTGGGAGGCGGGCCACTTCATCACCATCGTGGATTCTTACTTGGCTTCCAGGTGATGCCTGTCTATGCTGGGCTTCTCACTAGCTCGGCCAGTGCCCTGACTAGCTATTTGTCTTCAGGTGCTCCCAGGATAGTGGTTCATGTAAAAAATATCTTTCCTTATCTTAATAAAGACCGACTTCGGCCTTTCGAATACAAGCTAGACACCATATGCAACATGCAACTGCATATGACATCACGAAGTTAAAGCAGTCACCTGGGAAGGTGGTTCATGCCGAGCGAGATCATCAACTCCAGAGCTACGTTTACCGTCTCCATCTATTGAACATGCCACCTTTAAAGTGCCGAGACGTGTCTGCCAACGAAGAAAGAAGGAGCGACTTCTCTCTTTTATTCGTGCTTCTGTCAAGGCAGAGTCTGAAATACCCATGCATAAAAAACAATAGTGAGAGTATGGGTGAAGTGTGTGCAGAACTAGTGCACTGTAAAAGTAGCGATAGCAGGTGGCTGAAAAATGAATGACAGGAGAGAGATAGCTCTACAACATTGCATGGAAAAAAAATTAGATTCTACTCCATATGATTTTGTAATATATGAGCACATGGATGGCTGGGAAATGCAGGTACTCCCCCAACACACCAGCACATGTGGTCCTATCATGACTGAAACTAAATAGGTTAGTCAATTTTTTTATGAACCGTCCGATCTACAAGGAACGGGCAGATGGACTTCGTCTACCTCCTTCTAGTCACCGTTGACGATCTTTATCGAACTGCCAGCGACCACCGGCCCAGAACCCTGCCTCTGCCGCCCCGCCCTCCCCTCTCCTCGACCTCACACCATCGTCGTGCTTGGCAGGGCCCCCCAACCATCCTTTAAGCCCGGTCATCCTCCAGATCGGGGCCAGCAACACCTAGGACGCACACAGCCCTAAGGTAAACAATGAGGCGCTGCTTCCCTGGTGTAATAGGTAGATTAGCGCATGTTACGCCGGGGGTTTAATTAGGAATCAGCTGACTAGGAATTGAAACCTAGGGGGGAGACAAACCTCTAGCTAAGGTGAAATAGTGTATGAGGAGAAACCTTGTGCATCGTGAGTTACTAGGAACATGTAGTATCACGAAGAAGCGGTCAACTAGTGTCTTCTGTGGGATGAATACCGTGCAAGAAGACATGTAAGATTTGCATGAATAAGGGAAGAGGAGTACCATTTCCGGTTGCCAGTGTTGTGTGCTCCTGATGCTGCGGCAATTTTCTACTTTTTACCAGGGGAACCGTTGTTTTGGAGGAGGGTGGAGCCTTGGACGAACCCATGGCCAAATAGTTGACTGTGTTGCGGTGGCCGTATGTCAGCGGAGGGGAAGCATATCCGAGGCAGCGAAGGACGACGTAGAGGGAACAACTTCGGTGCGGTGGACGGTGGAGGCATTGGAGCGGCAGTAGTGAGGCGCAGGATGACGTGGTTGAACTGGCTCAGGCACGGCGCACGTCGGCGTCTTAGAGGTAGCTCGGCCTCGGTTTCAACTACTAGCCGTGGATGGCATTGCGGTTGTAGTGGATGACAACGTCGGGGTATCGGCTCCGGCGTGATGGAGGAGGGCGGTGACTGATATATGGGATGGGGTGGCGGATGAAGGACGCCGGGCTTTCGCGGCTGGTGGAGAGGTAGTTTTGGCGCCCACGGAGTATGAATGAGGAATCGGGCGGGGGGAGCTAAGGGGGAACCATGTTTCGGTCTGGGACGCGCTTTTTTTGGTTTTTTTGAACAGATGGGACACGCTTGTTTGAAATTTGGGGAAAGTACAAACTTTGCCCCCTCTTAAATTTCAGACCTACTACGGGTTGGGGGTAGGACGGTAATCCCAGGTGTCCAAAATAGTGGGCGGGAGCGATTTCGGCCGAGTGCATGTGTGCTTAGGCGGTCATGGTGTATGAATATTTTTCGGAGGCGGTTTTGTTGCGTCTAGATGAAGCTACAAACCTACTCCGGTTTAGACCTTTGGACGTCAGGCCGGTATGTTTCACGGGTCAGAGTTAGAAAAGTAATTTCCTTCTACCAAACATTGGTCTCAAACGGTTTCGGGCGAGTAGAGGATCTTTTGGCGCTTCGTTCAAAAGTTTGAAATAGAAGCATTCACGTTTATAGTACTCTTGAACTTTGAGGATTGACCTAAATAGACAACATTAAATTTGACCGTGTGTGTTTGAATACCTCATTAAATTGTGCGCTTATTTTTGAAATTTTTACACTTGAAAATCCTATAACTATGATTATTTTGCAATGGAGGAGGTAAATTTGAATCTATTTTGTACATGACTATATATGCTATTATGTACAAAAGTAGAGAAAAGATTGGTGCCCCCATAATTTAGGTATGATTTACAAATGCCATGATATCGAATTCAAATAATTGAATGGAGTTCATGTTGAATTTGAATTTTAAACCAACGTAAGTTGAATTCAAATGTATGCTAGTTCATAGCTAGCTATTTATAGTGTTCATTGTGTAACTTTTGTATGTATAATGTGATTTACACACACAACATGAACTATACTCACATTTTTATTGATTGCTAAAGTGATGCATTGTCTAGAGTTCAAAATACTAATTTTGTGGATCAATTATGTCGAATAATAACATAGACATGCTCAAATTTGACAGAATATAGATGTCTGATGGATCAATGACCATTCCTTACGCGAATTGCAAATATCATGATCCCATCCTAATATTTGGATACAATATTTTTAATCAATCTGTACATCAGTCTTTTATGTGTAATTTCACTCTCCATAGGCCCCTCCTCACACACATGCTGACTTTCTCGCTCACACATATGCGCACACGGTGTATATCCATCGGTGGTCTCTCACACATGCTCACACACTCTCTTCCGAGGTGTCTTCTCATAGACATGCTCTCAATATAACCCTCCCTCCCTCTCACAACCATTTACGACTGTTTTCCCCAACCTTTATCACATGCACTCTTCCTCTCACAAGCATACACACGCACAATCCCCATCTACCCTTTCTATATACATAAACCTGCCTACGTGTCTCCCGCAAGCACATATCTTCAGGCCTGTCTCTCACACATTGTCTCCACCTCTCTTCCTAATTGACGAGTATGATTCTAGTAGAGCATTCTGTAGAATGCCCATTAAAGTTAGGTTGGATGAATGGTAATATCAGAGATAAGGGGTTACCTTAGTCCGAGGACCTAGGGTTACAAATCCTAGCCGACTTTGTCCATGGACACAGAGTCCTTCACGACTCTGCAATCTTTGTCTTCTATGACTAGTCCTCCATGGGTCTCCCTAAATGCATCACGGGTCAACCAATGTGGCGCAGGACAGAACCGAACCAAGGGCCTCACCTTGGCCCGCCGGACCTCACGCGGTGACACACCCTCTGCCCCTAGGTCTCGTTATCTTGTCACACCCACACATACCAGCATAGATACCACACAAAATATTTTCTCCTCATGCCTCTATCCCCTCCCCCTTGCATATCACACTCAAGGGCATCTGTCACCATGACATCCTATTCGTCTGTGTCTCTCTAGACCTCTCTCATTTCTCGTGCTATCTCTCCCACGCCCGCCGCTGGCCCCTCTATCCATGCCTTTCTCGAATACGTAATACATACACATACCCATTTAGGCCCTGCCAAATACATCAACTACACATTCACATATGTTACATCACATGCCCCATTGATCTAAAAAGCCCTCTCTTCACGTTTATTTCGCATACAACATTCATTTTGAACAAAACAACACAAAGTGTGGCCAAAAAATTATATTAGAATTTCTACATATATAGAACATTACAAAGTTATATTGATGTAGCGCCCAAGATGCGATTCTATCCCAATCACGTGATGAACTCATGATTGGGGCACAACTGCATTTCGAGCGCATAGCAAGGTGGATATCATTACAACATACCATGTACTAAATAGATGAGCATACAAGATAAAGGCTTACACTCGCCACAAGTTACATCATTCATACAACAATACATCAATACATAGCAACCATCATCACTACAAAAAAGGACACACCCGTGATATATTGGGCCAAACGAAAAAAAATTATGTCATACTTATGACACTTCTATGATGATAATTGTGACAAAACCCAGTATCATCATAGATTTGGTGGGGTCCTACTTCTATGACAAAAAAACATGACAGAAAATGGGCTTTTCGTCTTGGGTGGGCCGGAGACGTAGCTACATGACATTCTTTGGGCCGTCCATGACGGAAAAAACCTTGGTAGAAGCGAGGGCGAGGAAAATATCGGGGAGTTCCCGGTTACGGTGGGTGGTCGGGGCCAAGAGATGCGTGTTTCCCTCATACGTACGCGCGTGTGTGCGAGGCGTTGGGCTCTAACTGAACCCGAGCGAGGTGTTGGGCTCTAACTGAACTCGAGCAAGGCATGGGGCTCTAACTGAACTCGAGCGAATGCACTGCAGGCTACGCGTTACTGAACCCGAGCAATCGATCGATTCCTTGCTGTTAACTAAACCCGAGTGTGATTCCTTCGCTACTACTACTAACTGAAGCCGATCGATGCTGCCTCTGGATCAACAGTGAGCGTTGTTGAGGGGGTTTGGATGAGAAGTTCCCGGTGGGTGGTTGGATGAACAGGAACCCATGGAAGTAGAGGCCGCCGCTGGATGAAAAGTACCTCGATTGATCGAGCCGGTGATGAACAGGACCCCGTGGAGGTCTGATTGAACAGTAGCCGATGGAGGGCTGGTTGAACAGTAGTCGGTGGAGGGCTGGATGAACAGTAGCCCGTGGAGGGGTGGTTGAATAGGACCATCGTGGGGAGGCCTGGTTGAACAGTAGCCGATGGAGGAGCGCGCTGTGGAGGCTGGATGAACAGGAGCCCGTGGATGAACAGTCATAGGTGGAGGCTGGAGGAAGTCGGCGGTGGATGAACAAGAGCCCATGGAGGCTGGAGGAGGTCGACGGTGGAGATGAACAGTATCCCGTGGAGTCCTGTTTTGCGGTACGCCACACCCCTCCTGATGAACAGGACCCCTGTTTCGACCGTAGCGCTCCAACACAAGTCTGTTTCCTTCGTTTTGTGGTACGCCACACTCCTCCTGATCAACATGACCCCGTTCCCGTCGTAGGAGGTCCGTTTCCTCCGTTTTGCGATATGCCAGACCCCTCCCGATGAACAGGATCCCGTTTCCACCATGGCCGGTCGAACACAAGGCCGTTTCCTCTGTTCTGTGGTACCCCAGGCCTCGTTTCCTTCGCTTGTTCCGTCCAAGCCAGTTGGCTCCCGATGAACAGCACACGTTCTGTTGCCTCCCGATGAACACGACACATTTCGTTGCCTCCCCATGAACACGATGACCATGCAGTTTCTTTGTTCCGACCCAGCCATGTACACAAGCCCTGGTCGTACGTATGCGCAAGTAGGCGTTCGAGACCCTGCCTGTATGTACATACGTGGCCGTATTTTCTTTCTTGCACCCTGGCCACTTTACGTACGTGTACATGCTACGTGTGCGCCTCTACTACCACACGTGTGCGCCTCTACTACCACACGTGCGCGCCTCTACTACCACACGTGCCCTTCCTTACATGGCCACGGTTCATCGCTGCAGCCTGCAGATAGACCGATCGACCAGTATGTACGTACACGTTCGTGACCAGAATGACAACACTACATACGCTTCCACCCGGTGGGTCCCGACTGTCAGGCACTTCCTTGCGTGCGAAGATGTAGCTGGTGGGTCCCAGCAGTCAGGGGGACACTTTTTTTGCGAAATACGGTGGCCTGTCCGGTGGGTCCCTACTGTCAAGTGGAGAAATCATTATTTTGCGCGTAATAAGGAGGAATTTCCTTGCTACGGCCGTGGACCCGGCTGTCAGCCTATTCCGATGGAAGTCGTTCCTTGACCTTGTTAACCATGCCGCGTCGAGAGCACCAGGGAGGTGGACGATGGCGAGGCCTACGAAGGAAATGACACGGAGCTGGGGAAGACATGGCAGTGGCTGCCCACGCGGTGGGGAGTATGAGGGTTGAGTGGTTCGGCTGCCATCGCCGGAGAATAACAACAGGTGTGGGTAAGTAGAGGGATGGCTAGGCCAGCGGTGGGAGTACGGTGGGGCGGTGAGACCTTCGCGGCAGCACATCCGGCCGTGGGAGGAGGGAGCAGGCAGTCCCGTCGGCGCTTGTTTGAGCGGCTGGAGCAGGAAGAGCAGAGATTTAAGAAGCACGACGACCATTGGATGGACATCCAACAGTCACTACTTGTGCGCCAACCTTTTTTTAGGAAAGCCTCAAATATGTGGGAAATAGCATACAACCCATCAGCCATTATTTAAAATAATTTACATCCCATTTGCTAATTCTTCAGATTTTTTTGGAGCCCATATTCTTTTTGTTAGCATTACATCCCATATTGTGGCCATGGTTAAAAAAATATATGAAAATTTGCATATTTCGGTGCGGTCCGAACCGTTTTAATTTCAAAATTTCAAGTCACATTCAAACTGATTTTAAAAATAAATGTATATCAACATAAAATCAAAAAAATTGTCCATGCATAAAAATCAATGCAATTTAAAATCTCAAAATGAAATAAAAAGAAATTTGAAACTAATTGCCGGTTTGATGTGTTTTAAAAATGTACATCCCATTTCTCATTACTGATAGGACAGTTTCTCGGCCAGCCAAATGAAGCTCTCCTCGTCTTGAAAGTTTGCAGCCGAACAGGCCTGACAAAGCGACTTACTTGACAAATCACAAAAAACTGCGCTAGTCATTTTCAGAAAGAACAAAAAAAAACTACTGGGCTAGTCTGTGGTAAACATAAAAGAAAAGGTTGTCTAGACAGGCCAGAGTGCCCCGCACAGCCCAGTTGACACCCTGCTTCCGTCTCAAAAACAAATTAGATAAATTCCACTCCAATTATGGCGATTCATAAAAATGCCTGTCGGTGTCAAAACCGGCGGATCTCAGGTAGGGGGTCCCGAACTGTGCGTCTAAGGCGGATGGTAACAGGAGGCAGGGGATACAATGTTTTACCCAGGTTCGGGCCCTCTTGATGGAGGTAAAACCCTACGTCCTACTTGATTAATATTGATGATATGGGTAGTACAAGAGTAGATCTACCACGAGATCAGAGAGGCTAAACCCTAGAAGCTAGCCTATGGTATGATTGTATATTGTAGTTGATGTTGTCCTACAGACTAAAACCCTCCGGTTTATATAGACACCGGAGAGGGTTAGGGTTACACAGGTTGGTTACAAAGGAGGAGATATCCATATCCATATTGCCTATCTTGCCTTCCACGCCAAGTAGAGTCCCATCCGGACACGAGATGAAGCCTTCAATCTTGTATCTTCATAGTCCAACAGTCCGGCCAATGGAGATAGTTCGGCTGTCCGGAGACCCCCTAATCCAGGACTCCCACAGTACCCCCTGAACCAGGCTTCAATGACGATGAGTCCGACACGCAGTATTGTCTTTGGCATTGCAAGGCGGGTTCCTCCTCCGAATATACCACGAAAGAATTTGAATATAAGGATAGTGTCCGACCCTGCAAAATAAGTTCCACATACCATCGTAGAGAGAATAATATTTTCACAAATCTAATTTGCTGACTTGTTTTGGCAACACAACATTATGCCATGGCCTGGTGATTATTCGAACCGTTTCCTTTAACTAGCCCCGCACATAACGCGAGGCAGTTTTTCGACACGTCTTGTCAAAGCAAAGATCATGTCCCCTTATTATGGGATTCTCATCAATACGGGCGTGGGTAACCCAACCGTGTCTAGGACTCCTAGATCATAGGCAAGTATCAAACGGCTATGGAGAGGACGCTTGATATTCACCCTCTTTATAAAGGGACAAGGCTTTTACTTTTTTCCCTCCCGTGCTCAATCGAATCCTTCCCCCGCCTCGAGTTCTAACACCCAAAGCCTAGGTTAGGTGCTCCGGATCTTCAATCATGTCCGGATCTAGCCTTCAAGGCTGCTGGATGCCCTCCTCCGTTACGGAAGAAGACATCAAGAAGTTGAGGGAGGCCAGATACCTGACCGCCAAGGTTTCGCATCGGCTGCCTGCCCGAGGGCAGGTCGTCCCTACTCCCGAACCCAACGAAGACGTCGTGTTCATCTCCCACTTCCTCCCAGGACTAAGCCTCACTCTCGATCCCTTCGTTAGGGGGTTGATGTTTTATTACGGGCTAGATTTCCACGATCTAGCCCCGGACTCCTTTCTCCACACATCGACATTCATTGTCGTGTGTGAGGTCTTCCTCCGCATTACCCCTCACTTTGGCCTGTGGCTCAAGACCTTTGACATGAAACCGAAGATGGTCGAGGGGCAGTATGCAGCGTGAGGAGGCGCATTAATAAGCAAGATAGCAGGAGCTCCGTGGCCCAAAGGTTCCTTTCCAGAGGTGTCCGGATTATGGCAACACGGGTAGTTTTATATCACAGCTCCCACAAGTGCCAAGTGGGTGGCTGCCCCTCCTTTCCGCTCAGGCCCTCCACCACAACTGATGTCCTGGATTAGCAGAGGGCTGAGCTAGGGTCCTGCCAAGGACGTGCCTGTACTGCAAAGCCACATCCAAAATCTCTGCGAAGGAGATTTCAGTTTGATTATGGTGGTGCAAGTCATGCTGGTTCGTCGAGTCCAGCCTTGCAAACGTCGGGCCCTCCGCATGTGGGAGTTCAACCCAGAAGGGCCACGTACTATTCAGAATTTCCTTGGCCTGACGCATGAGGAGATGTACAAATCATTATTCGAACCCCAAATAGAGTGTCCGTATAACACCGAGGACGTGGGTCTGAGCAGCAACCGTACCGCCGACCAAGTAAGTAATCCTTTAGCCGAACACACCGTATTTTGTTTACCATGACATCATTCTGAGAAATCGCTCTTTGACCAGGACTAGATAACAAAGGCGAAGATGATTCGTTGTTCGGCCCCCCTTCCTGAGGGTTTGGAAAATCCGGTACTAGAAAAGATGCTCGAGCTAGCACCATGCCCGGAGCCCTCAAAGGAAGACAAAGGGGGGAATACTGAGGGTGAAAGCAGACCTCCATCGCTACCCATTCCAACTGAGGGAACGAGCGCCTCCGTGAGGGAGTATAACCGAGGGGAGGAACTGGACATTCTCTAACCCCGGGGAAGGAAGAGGACTACCTCTGAAGATCCGGAAACCAAGGTTTCCAAGCGGGAGAAGAAATCTCCGCCAGAGGGTCCTGCCTTGGAGGGTGCTCTTGCCGCACAAAGTCCGCGCGGGGATCAGCCCTCCAACGAGCTGTAAGTAATCAGAAAGTACTTCAATAGTGGAGATATACTACCTTGCCTCTGAGGAAAATAACCGAAGTATTTATTGCAGTTCAGATCTTAGCCCTTCTCAAGAGAGCTCATCTTCGGGGGATCTTCTTCCGGAGATGATGGAGAGCGAAATGCATCCCCCGGACTCCTCCGCTCAAGAAGGGGTGACCTTGAAGTGTCGTCACGGAGGGCCTCTCCGGATCCGGTGAGGCTAGAAGATAATCCTATAGTCACTCGAAGTCCCCAGCGTCCGGCTCTCAAAGAGAGCAAACAGAAGAGTCCGGCACCGTTTGGTATGCGGTCGGACATACTGAGAGAGCTGTTGGAGCGAGCGGCCATCTCAGAAGAACACCGTACATTGATTGGTACAGTGATGGAAAGGATCTCATCCGCCGAAAGCGGGTTGCATGATGCCTTTATGAGTCTACTAACGGGCTTTGAGGTACCTAAAATGATGTACATTTGTGAGGGTACCGGACATTTTTAGGTGTGCCCTGTGTAGATAGTAGCCCCTGAGACTCTGGTTGTCGCCCAGAACGGTGGCAAATAGAGGATCGTAGTCCCAGGCAATAACCATACCGCTTTAATGTGCAGGCAGTGGGAGCTCCGGTGGCTAGCCGGACTCATGAATTTGCCGAACTGAAGTGGCAACTGGACGCGGCGGATGCCGACAATGAGCTTGTTAACAAGAGGCTTGACGAGGCACATGGTAAGTGTTAATTTCTAGTGAATGCCACATAGTAAGAGCAGCATGATGCCAGTATCTTTAATATGTTGTGACTGCAGATGGAGCTGCCACCATGGAAACCTTGCGGGCGGAACTTGCCCGAGCCAAAGAACACGCAAGGATTAGTAATGCGGCTGCTTTGAAGGCGGCCGAAGAGTTGAAAGCCGAGAAGGCCGCGCATTGCGAGAGCAAAGAGCAGATGGCCAAGATGGCTGTAGAATTAAAAGGCACAGCCGACCGTTGCCAGGTCCTTGAAAAAGAGAACCGATTGAAGGCGGCGGACCTTGAAAAGGCCATGATGGCGAACAAAGACACCCGCACTGCTATGAGGGCAAAGAAGGAGGAGTAGTGTGAAGCCGGGGATATTGTGGCCGGGAAGCTGTTCATGCTACGGAGAAAGTTCGGAGATCCACGGTATGCCCCTCTGGATTGGCTGTGGAGTTCGGCAGACGCATATATGGACTTGGCGGCGAGCGCTGCCGATGCAGCCAAATACTTCCAAGGTCAAACAGATCGTGAAGTGGACAAGCTGTCCTGGTCGCAATTCAATGTTCCAGAGCGTCCACTTCCATTGACTGATCAGCTAGCCGAATGGGCCAAATTGAATAGGTTGTTCGGACTCGCCATGAGGTCTGTCGTGGATCAGCTGTGGCCGGAAAAGTCGAAACCGAACAACTATTTCAGCTTAGTGCAGCAGTTCCTTGGTGCGGTGCCGTGCATCAATGCGATGAAGAGGTCAGCATGCATAGAAGGCTCACGGATGGCCCTTGCCCATGTTAAAGCATACTAGGCGGAGATGGATGCTACCACTGTTGCGGCGCAGGGTTTGGCCATAGGTCGAGTGGCTGCCGAGCATTATTTCGAAGAGGTTCTCGAGGGTGCTCGTTTGATAGAGGCCAAGTGCTTGAAGAATATTATGTTTGAGTGACATGTATTCCCATTGTAAACACAATGTTTTTATGAAATTTATTAAGGCTGTGTTTATACTTTTGCTTGAAAGTAATATGATGCCTCCTGTGCGGCCGTTTATATATACATGTGTATAACCTGAAAGATTGCAGTCGTCGGCTTCAGCCCCCACGCATATAATGCAGAGGTGTTCACAGCAGACGCGTGTTCACACTTAACACAATGTCTTGGTCCTATTAAGGAGGTGATAGTGCAGCGAACGAGGCAACCAGACTATAATGATTTAACACTTTCACTTAGCCATAGGAGTTTGACGGTGGTGCTACTATATAGCCCCTGTTGGCTCCGCACTCTCCCGAATTCAGGGTGCGTACATGCCTGGCCGGGAAACGACCCTTCGTTAAGGTGGAGGAATTCTAACATTTCGATAGGTCATCGAGTGGTTGACCAGTCTCACGCTATATCATGACAGTCAGTTTTCGGCTTTCTCTACTGAGGTGCTCGTCCAGATGACCCGGGGCACAATCGCAGTAGTTCTCCTAGTGCTACCTTAGCCGATAGAGCGGAACGTAAGGTACCAAAACATAGGAGCCGGGAAAACCCAACATTTGACTGAAGACATGATTCGGAGCTGATGCATATAAGGCCAAACTCGCGATGCCGAACACCCCCTAAGGTATTCGGTCTTTATGGTATAAACCGGGCCTAAATAGTGCCCTTTGTAAGAAGCCCCTGGTGTGCAGGTACATGCATTATTCTGACATGGCCACATGCCAAGACGCCAGCATCCTTCTTAATTGTACTGAGTTTCCGAGGGATGTGTATCAACAAGAGACAGTAAAAAAGGTTGACGCAGGGTCTTAATCTAAAAAGAATCCTTGGGGCGGGTCCCTGCTGCACGTCTGCGCCTATGTCTCTGTTGTTCCGTATCCTGGACGGGTGTAGCACGATGGTTATCTGTAAAAGAGAGAAACTTAGGTGAAAATTTGTCGTGCAAAAAGGTAGGTTTGAAGAAACCATGTATAACTCAAGATGAGTAAAAATGGCCACTTGTCTGCGTGTGTTGAGCCCCTTGTATTTGTAATAGGGGTGTGGCTTATCAAACCTATGTGAGTTACATATGGCTGCGGCGGACTCGTCTAACCATGTCCGTGGTCTTGACGACCTATCAAATGCTTTAGCTGGTGAGGCCCTTCTTAGTGTGCGGCTGCCAAGGCAGTCACACTCTCTTCGGCGCGTAGGGATCTGTTCGTCAGTATTGCTTAGTGGTATCCATCAGGACTCGTGTAAAGTGATCGGTTGAAACAACGAGTGGGAGGACTCCACGGTGATAGGCCCTTGGGCATATTTATCTGGGAGTGCCGCTTTGTTTCTCCCCTTTATCACGTGTAACACGTTTACTGTTTTGACTTCTGGTGGAAAATTTCTTTGTTCCCCAATGTCTTGCTTGAGAGGCTCATCCTCGTCTTCGCTTGGTGTATCTTCCCCCTTGTGTATGGCGTTGAGCTCGCCGGACTGCTTGAAGACCCAACATTCTTTGTGGGTATGATTAGCAGGTTTACCGGGGGTACTATGGATCTGACATACTTGGTCCAGAATTTTGTTTAGGCTGGACAGTTCGTCTCTGGCGCCTTTAGAGGGCGGCTTTTGCTGACTTGGCCGAGAGCTTTTGAATCCGTTGTGCCAGAGAATGTTGTGCCTGTGTCTCCGTTGTGCCATATCCTGGACGGGTGTAGCACGATGCTCATCTGTAAAAGAGAGAAACTTAGGTGAAAAGTTGTCGTGCAAAAAGGTAGGTTTGAAGAGACCATGTATAATTCAAGATGAGTAAAAATTGCCACTTGTCTGCGTGCGTTGAGCCCCTTGTATTTGTAATAGGGGTGTGGCTTATCAAACCTGTGTGAGTTACATATGGCGGCGCCGGACTCGTGTAACCGTGTCCGTGGTCTTGACAACCTATCAAATGCTCTAGCTGGTGAGGCCTTTTTTAGTGTGCGGCTGCCAAGGCAGTCGCACTCTCTTCGGTGCGTAGGGATCGCTTAATAGTTCCATTTACTGTAATGATGCCACATGGACCGGGCATCTTTAGCGTAAGGGAAGCGTAGTGCGGTATTGCATTAAAGCGAGCAAAAGCTTCATGTCCAAGTAGTGCTTGATAGCCACTTTGGAACGGAGCAATGTGGAATGTTAAATGTTCTCTATGGAAGTTATCGGGGAAGCCGAATATAACCTCTATTAGCAGGGAGCCCGTGCAATGAGCCCCTGGGCCTGGCGTTACTCCTTTAAGGGTAGTATTGCTTAGGCAAATTTTCGTTGGGTATATCCCCATTTTGCGGATTGTATCATGGTATATCAGGTTTAAACTGCTGCCACCGTCCATTAGGACTCGTGTAAAGTGGTATCCGTCAATTATTGGGTCTAATACCAGGGCAGCCCATCCTGCACGCCGGATACTTGCTGAGTAATCCCACTTAGTGGTATCCATCAGGACTCGTGTAAAGTGATCGGTTGAAACGACCAGTGGCAGGACTCCACGGTGATAGGCCCTTGGGCATATTTATCTGGGAGTGCCGCTTTGTTTCTCCCCTTTATCACGTGTAACACGTTTACTGTTTGACTTCTGGTGGAAATTTTCTTTGTTCCCCAGTGTCTTGCTTGAGAGGCTCATCCTCGTCTTCGCTTGGTGTATCTTCCCCTTTGTGTACGGCGTTGAGCTTGCCAGACTGCTTGAAGACCCAACATTCTCTATGGGTATGATTAGCAGGTTTACCAGGGGTACTATGGATCTGACATACTTGGTCCAGAATTTTGTTTAGGCTGGACAGTTCGTCTCTAGCGCCTTTAGAGGGCGGCTTTTGCTGACTTGGCCGAGAGCTTTTGAATCCGGCATTTACTGCCGTGCTCTTCGTCCTGTCTTCTTTATTCCTGTGTTTATTATTGTTGTTGCACCGTGATTTCCCTTTTCCATCTCTAACTTCGGATGTACTGGGGTCGCTGGTGCTGCATCTGGCTAGCCAGCTATCCTCACCCGCGCAAAAGCGGGTCATGAGGCTTGTTAATGCTGCCATTGTTCTCGGCTTTTCTTGGACGAGGTGTCTGGCAAGCCATTCGTCACAGATGCTATGCTTAAAAGCTGCCAAGGCTTCGGCATCCGGACAGTCGACTATTTGGTTCTTTTTAGTAAGGAACTTGTTCCAAAGCTTTCGGGCTGACTCTCCAGGCTGTTGAGTTATATGACTCAAATCGTCCGCGTCCAGAGGTCGGACATAAGTCCCTTGAAAATTTGCCCGAAAAGCGTCTTCGAGCTCTTCCCAGCTTCCAATGGAGCTTTCGGGGAGGCTTTTAAGCTAGTGCCGAGCTGGCCCTTTGAGTTTGAGGGGTAAATACTTAATCGCATGGAGATCATCTCCTCGAGCCATATGGATATGGAGGATATAGTCCTCAATCCAGACCCCAGGGTCTGTTGTTCCATCGTATGCCTCTATGTTTACGGGTTTGAATCCCTCTGGAAATTCATGGTCCAGTACCTCGTCGGTGAAACATAGGGGGTGTGCGGCACCCCTGTATCTGGGTGTACCGTAGTGTTCGGATGTTTGTTGTGTTGCATCGTATGCTGGAGCGCACCTGCGTGGTCCATAGATGAATCTGGTTGCGCCGTCCTTTTGATGCAAGCCCTCGCGTGGATCGCGTATTGGCTAATGTGCGGCATTGCTTGTCGCTCTATGTTGGCCGTGAGGTCGTCTATCCGGCCAGGTGGCGTTTTAATTTTTGGTTGCGGGGGATCTAAGGCCTCCTCATCGAATTCGGGTAGTAACTTCCGCTTCGGGTAGCTCTTGGCAGGGCGAGTACCGCCATACTTCGCTGCTGCGTTGAGTACTTTGCTCCATCTGATTCCGAGTGTGTCTTGTGCAGCCTTGAGTCTTTGCTTCTGCTTTTTTAGACTCCTCGCGGTGGCAACAAGCCTTTGACGGGCATTCTGTTGCTCCGGGTGTCTGTCCGGTGTGAAGTCGTCCAGACTATTATCTTTGACAGAGTCAGGTTGTTCGGCTTGATCCTTCGTGTTGCCGTGGTCCGGCAATGGTTCCCCCTGCTCTAACGCTGGGTTTGTATGATCATTGTTTCTGTCGAGGCCGGATTTGGAGCGGCGTTTACGCCGCCGCTTTGACTGCTTCTCGAGGGGACAACCCTTTGTTGTGTCCTTCCGTTCCTCGTCGTCATTTTCTTTTGGTGTGTTCACCATGTATACGTCATGTGGTGAAGTGGGCATCCAGTGCCCTGTGGGCAGTGGTTCCTCTGTGTCTCCCGCATCGTCGTCTATACCGTCGATGTCTTCGGAGTCGAAGTCGAGCATGTCGGTTAAGTCATCGACAGTGGCTACTAAGTGGGTGGTGGGTGGGCCACGAATTTTTTCATCGTCCGCATCCCAGTCCTGCCGGACATAGTTCGGCCAGGATCCTCCTAACAAGGAGAGAGAATTTAATGAGTTCAGTATGTCGCCAAAGGGAGAGTGCTGAAAAGTATCCGCGGAGGTAAACTACATGATCGGCGCCCAATCGGATTCGATAGGAACGGGCGCAGGTGGTTCGGAGTCCGTGGCCTGAGAAGGATCCGACAGTTTAACAACACGGCTCTCATGCAAGGTAAGGTTGATTTTCGGCTCAATCGCCCCTAAGGGTAAGGCTTCCGTGGCGGGGTCCATCCACCCATCCGCGGAAGGCGCACCTGGCTCTGAATTGAGGGTCGGAGCGGTTACCTGTGCGATCTCTTGAACACTATCCGATGGTAGAGCTAAATCGTACTCATCGTGACCGTGTGACGCACAAGCCAGAGGCTCGAATATGTCGAGGATCAAGTCTCCATGGATATCAGCCATGTAGCTTAAGCTTCCAAACCTGACCTGGTGGCCAGGGGCGTAACTTTCAATCTGCTCCAGATGGCCAAGCAAATTGGCCCGCAGTGCAAAGCCGCCGAACAAGAAGATCTGTCCGGGGAGAAAAGTCTCACCCTGGACTGCATAGCTTTCGATGATAGTAGGAGCCATCAAGCCTAACGGCGACGACACAGAGGAACTCTCAATGAAAGCACCAATGTTGGTGTCAAAACCGGCGGATCTCGGGTAGGGGGTCTCGAACTATGCGTCTAAGGCGGATGGTAACAGGAGGCAGGGGACACAATGTTTTACCCAGGTTCAGACCCTCTTGATGGAGGTAAAACCCTACGTCCTGCTTGATTAATATTTATGATATGGGTAGTACAAGAGTAGATCTACCACGAGATCAGAGAGGCTAAACCCTAGAAGCTAGCCTATGGTATGATTGTATATTGTAGTTGATGTTGTCATATGGACTAAAACCCTCCGGTTTATATAGACACCGGAGAGGGTTAGGGTTACACAAGGTCGGTTACAAAGGAGGAGATATCCATATCCGTATTGCCTAGCTTGCCTTCCACGCCAAGTAGAGTCCCATCCGGACACGAGACAAAGCCTTCAATCTTGTATCTTCATAGTCCAACAGTCCGGCCAATGGAGATAGTCCGGCTGTCCGGAGACCCCCTAATCTAGGACTCCCACAATGCCACTTCACTTTTCAAACTTTGAAAAATGCCACTGCAATTTTTGCAAACTTTGAAAAATGCCACTACAATTTGCAAAGTTTGAAAAATGCCACTCCAGACTTCAAAAAATTCCACTGGAAATGGCATGAAATGGCATTTTTCAAAGTTTGGGAATTGCAGTGGCATTTCTCGGAATCACCAGATTTGGAGTGGCATTTATCAAATTAACCCAAAACAAAAATAACTGGGCAAGCTGCCAGGTCCCTGGTGTCAGCCGCTCGTTGTGCAATTCTCTCATTTATTGACTATGGTGACAATGGCATGGGACCCAGATGTCAGAAATCCATTAGGAGGAGCCATTTTTTATTGGGTTGAAATAAGGAGGCACTTGCTTGCGTACTGTCATGACCTTGGTGGGTCCCTGTTGTCATCCTCTCCACGTACAATCATCTCTTGATTGTGTACGCATCAACCTGGTAGGCCCACAAGTCAGCCTCTAAACCCGTGGAGGACAAATACAACCCATTTAAAAAAATAACAGCCCATTCCATAAGTTCAAACGGAAAGTTCAACATTCAGGGCAAAGTAACAGGTCTGATCCAGATATAGAGTACTGAACTTCCACGTTGACAACCATCATAGCCAAGTTAACTCTCTACTCCCACTAATACTCTAGTAGTGTACAAGTACTAGCTTACTCTTAGCTAAAGAGACGATGCCGGCTGCCATCTGCGGTACACGCTAAGCGAAAGCACGGGTGTCCTCCACCTCGCCTCCGACTTGCCAGAGGTGCAATAGGGCGTGTTGCTTGCGTGCGTTGGCCCTTTCCATGCCGGCGTGGTCCACCAAAGATTTGGCTTCTAAGCGGGAAACCTACTTGACAAGCTTGTAGTAAAATTTGGTGTCGTGAACGCGTGTGTGCCTAACAGCCTCCAGGGCTATTTGCTGGGTGCCGGCCTCCATGTAGTCGGCCCAGTTGCGGGCGCTCTGCTCGTGACTCAGAGCGTCGGTGCGCTGCTGCTCCATGTCCCACTGGTGGCACAAATCTACAATACCCTACTCCTCCGCTAGGCGGCCGCGCTCCAACAACTCCTGATACTCTGCATTGCCATCTAAAGACCGATAGAATGCCTCCTCCCTCCGTCTGCCTTCCGGTGAAAAATAGAACACTAGTTCCAGAGGTGACCGCCTTCGGCGTCGCCTATCACGGACGGGCGGGGTCAGGGCGGACGTGGAGAGAGCGAGGATACGTGGTGAGAGCAAGGATAAGTGGCGAGCGACGTCGGTCCGGTGGGGGCTTATGAGGATAGGGCAAGTTGGGTGATGGTTCCACGGGAGAAGCCCGGGAAACAGTAATTATAGGCGGAAGCTAGAGAACTAGCATGTCGCGGGAAATGTGATGATCATCGGAATTCGATGCATAAGCAGGCATGGCTTAGCGTGCCAGCTTGCCGTGGAAAACTAGAAAAACTGAAATTATGACTGTGTCGTCCCGTGGCGTCAATGGTGCGTCCCGTCCGTGTTGGGTCACACGCTGGCATGAAGGTCAAACAAGTGCACTCGAATCGTCCAGATGAGGTACCCCCTCCTTGTCAAAAATGATTCCACGGATTTAAAAGGCCCGCAACAATTAAAGCACATCTTTTTTTGCATCAGTTAGCTGCCTTAATTATGGCCGGCTGCATGCAACCACTCAGAATCGCTCGCAGCCAGTACGCGGAGCAGCATGCAACGAGTCGCAACCGAGGGCACGCATGCAGCCACTTAAATCGCTGGAATTAATTAGGCTTAAACTTTTGCATGCAGTTAATTATTGCCATGCCTTGGTCTTGATGCTTTGGCTCATGTGACTAATAAACCCGGATGGAGGGAGTACCTTGGTTGGTGAGATTTTTGAATTAAGCCATGCAAACCGGAAAGGAGGTACTAGTACGTGCGTGATCCGCTATTTATTCATGTAGGATCGAGTAGGTCGTTTCCTGAATTAAGCCCTGCAAACTGGAAAGGAGGTAGTACGTGCTTGATCCGCTATTTATCCGTGTAGGGTCGAGTAGGTCGGATAGTGTACGTGTAGGATCGAGTAGCTCGGATGGTGTACGTGTACGATTGCATTAGCTGATGAACGTTAGCTGGGAGATAGGGCATTTGCGAATGTTTTTGTTGGCAGTTTCTTCAGATTCGCATGGCATTTTCTTCAGAGCAACTTCTCAGTTTCTTCAGAGGTAGGCATTTTTATTCAAAAAACTGCCACTTTGGATCTTGCATCGCAACTAAAACTGCCAGGAGCGCATTACTGAATTAGTAGGCTAGCTAGTGATCGATCGGTAACTTGTAAACACTGAGCGAACATAAATAAGGAACTATTAGTAACTTGTAAACACTGAGAACAAAGAAATAAGGATCGTGCTGTGCACAACAGTAAGAGCCGATCCATTCGAAATGTTCACATGAGACTCACAGGCCTAGCGTTGTAATATGTTCACATTAGTAGCCCAAATTCAAAACCAACTAGTACGATTCCCATACATAAGATCAAAATGTTAGTGCATCTCAATGATTCACAGATCATATACAAATATGTAGCTCCAAAAGCAAAGATCTAGAAAAAACATCTGTTCTTCCTACTAACATGGATGCTTCTCTTGGCCAACATTCAGTACAGACTGAAAGACAAATTTGTTTGTGAAGTCTACAATTTCTCTTGCAAACATAAGTGGTTTCACCAACATCTGGAACCATGAGAATGAACCACACTTGATGGAGGAACATCCACTGCAATATGATTTGGTCTTCTCTCATTCACATGGCGAGACTATTTTCGGAATACAAACTATAACTTAGGCAAAATGATGCCCATTGTATAATCAGACCAAAGCAACGAAGCACCTAGTGTTGGCCAATAAATAGTATAGTACTACTTTTCTACAGTCCATGAAGCGACTATCCAATCTTTCCGTGTCTATTTTCAAATGGCACTGCATGCAGTGACTATACTATTCTCTTGTGCATTTCAACCAAAATTGTGGTCACTTTTTTTGTTTGCCAAATAGCAACGGGCAGGCATCTCTGTCTGCACAAATATCAAGCAGCTAGTAAACATATACCCCACCTTGTATTTTCGGTTTAAACACATCTCTTCTGCTTAGCATCTGTCATGTTTTGCACTGAACAATTTGATATAGTCATCTTTTCCCCTGGACAATTTCATACTAAATTGATTTGCTGGTTCAGAGCAGAAATATAGCGCCTATTCTTCATCAGACCAAGGATATCCATGTTCGCAGTGATGGAAGTGGTGAAATCGGTACAACCAAAATTGAGCATCCAATCATTCAATCCTGTCCTGCACCTCCAACGTAGGTCCACCCTGCCAATAAATTCACATGCAAACCACTAGTATTACTATCTAATGACAGTACAAAAAGAGTAGCAAGATAGTAGCAAACCATGTAACTGCATAATGAACAGCTCATAGTGCCACCAATTGGATATAAAGGTTTGGAAGAAAACATGCTCCTAA
Source organism: Triticum aestivum (assembly GCF_018294505.1). Lineage (NCBI taxonomy): Eukaryota > Viridiplantae > Streptophyta > Magnoliopsida > Poales > Poaceae > Triticum > Triticum aestivum. Next base: position 144,923,707 of record NC_057809.1, read on the forward strand.
TGTTGAACCATTTGGACTTTTTGTGCAGTTCCACTAAAATCGAGCATCCCTGTTTGCATAGATATTTAAGTGTGATTACTATAAAAGTGGCACCAGTTGAAGCATAGACTCACAAATATAAGCATTCCAATTTCTAAATGGGAAAAGGTAGGAAGAATGTTTCTAACCACCTGTTTGAAGGAATAAATAAGGAAATAACGGCTGATGTTAGGAAGACATACATAGTTTTTTCTGAAAAATTGAACCATTCCTCACCTTTCCTCTTATTTTAAGCATATTTTGTGCAGTTCAACTAAAATAAAATGCCATCACCACCTTGACAATTAGTGACACTGTATAAAAGGAAATGACTTAACATTACATCATGATGTCAGGTATGTAGTCGACAGGCATTAGAGACAAACATACAAACCTCCTCCGATAACATAATGAACATTAATTTTAACAAAGGTGTGACTACCTTTACCGAGATAATTTGAGTGAACTCTACACCCTCTGTTCCTTAATATAAGACGTTTTCGCCGTTCAATTTAAAGTGCCCAATGTCTAGTATTTAGAAAAACAGGTAGTAGTTTTCTTGAGCATGTATCTGGGAAAGCTTTCCACACTTTATTTATGTCCATACGCTAATGCAACACCATTTGAATAGTACAAATATACACTAATCTAGTGGCTAGTGAAATAGTAGAGTAGTTATTTTATTACAGGGTACCATACAATAGTTTTACTGAATAGATTTCAATAAACTCTAGCACTGGAAGATTTCTATAAGAATTAACGATTCAAAATGTAAAGGTAACAAGTTTAAGCATTCGTATACTAGATGTGCATGAGCATTAAACATAATACAAATATATGAAGGTAACTAGCATTATTAACTAATGACAGTATAAAAAATTGCAAACCATGTACCTTCAAGGTAAATATCATTTCGAACTCAACGGGACCTAAAAATTTCTATCCCAATCTTGATAATCGATCAAACATAAAAACTTGGTCGAACGAATCAAGAGAACAGACGGAGGAGGAGGTGCCCACTCTTGACCTTTCCTCTTGACACTGTACAAAAAAATTAACTTATCTCATGAATGTGACGTATGTAACCTATAAGCATTAACAATGCAAAAATCTGATGGTAGTAACAAGATTCATCGCTGGTATATTGGATGTGCAACAACATTAGAATGCCTTAGCTGAAAAATCTTTAATACATCCACAATCAATAGCTAGCCCTGAAATAATCGAGCGACATTAAATGGCATTGCTTAAATTTATCAGTGGCATTAGACTGAGTGTGGCATTAGTTAAATGTGGCATCACTTTAGCAGTAGCATTGCTTGACTTGACTGGTGGCGTTATACTAACAACAAAAAAGTGGCAATAAGAGCATGGGAGGCCCATTCAAACAGTGGGCGCACTAGTACGATGTACCTCCATAGATGCATAGAGTGGTGAGGGAGGTATGGTTGCCCAGAGCAACAAATATCCAGGCATCATATGTGGATTACATCCCATTTTTGTTCTCTTTAGCCACCTTTTTCCAATGTGAGAACAACAAACCGATCGACCTGGTCATTCTCTATTGCGTTGTCATGCCTTTCTACCCTTCTTCAACCAAGAGACACGAGACTCGTTCCTTAGCTACTGATTTTTCCCTTTTCAACCTAGATGCAGGTTCGATGCCTACTCTCTTGGACAGTACAGTCTCCCTTCCTTTTCTTATTCAACCCAGACATGGATTAGTCTGCATGAAGTAGGGTTTCCTTTAATAGTGCAAATGAAGGTTTTTGTCTGCGTGACCAGCAGAGTAGAGGATAGAAAATTGGGAAGATGGTGGAGTGGAAAAAGATCCACATGCTGCGACGTGGCAGATGGAGCAATAGAACAAGGGTATGGTTCAAAAAGAGGTAGCATACCTGAGGGTCGGCGGGAAGTGGCTTCGCTCGTAGTCGTCGCCTCTGCACACACTACGGCAGCGAGCTTGGGGACGGAGGCCATCTCGCGCGGGCGCTAGGTCTGAGAGGACGGCCTTGTCGTCAGTGCATGACCTCACTCGCCGACGAGGAGTGCGTCAACGCTGCACGTCCTTTTCTTCCCCGGCGGATCTGTGACCACTAGTGAGGAGGGAGAGAGAGGCCGTCTTTTTTAGATCTGGAAAGAGGGTGATAGTGTGAGAAGCAAGTGGTCAGCCCTTAGCAAGAAAGCGCTAAAGCTCTAGCCTATATATCTTTTTTATACTACTAGTACTAGAGCTGGAGTAGTGGTAGAGTAGTTTATATTTTGTCTGCATACAGTACCAGTTAGTTGTGCTTCAAAACTGAATGGCATGCCTTTAAAAAATTAAAGTCGAGGAATAATGCGGCACTTCGGGCCAACGCGGCCAGCTCGCATTTTGCATGAGAAATGACACACCATGTTTCGTTGACATGTGGTCCTGTTCCAACATGTCAGGTAGACGACGGTGAGTCCCTTTCTACAATTTCCGAATGGACGTCTATGTAGGCCGGGGCGCCTCTTCGTGTACCATGGCAACCATCCACCACCTCTTCGCCTTCTCATCTCGATTTGGAACTGTTGTCGCACGCTCTTCCTCCCTCCTCCATTTGCCTTCACCCTTCCTTCTGCCATTGTTCGATCGTCTTCTCCATGGAGGGAACAAGCCAGAAATGACCCCGTTATTATTTCCCCGATCTGAAAGATGACGTGGTGGAGGAACTCATTTATCGGTGCGACGTCATCACTTCAGCTAGCATGGCAGGTTCGTTTAATACCATTCTCGACTTAAGTAATAACATCATTACAAGGAATCCAAGGGCCTAGGAGCAGTTTGACCTCCCTTATCTTCTTCTCTATAAGCCTGTTCACATGGGCGCGGACGACGAAGGCCTCGCCTTGTGCGAGTTGATGCCACTTCATAATGATACGTGTGATGTCAAGATGCCATCGCTTAATGGTAAGGCTTGGGATGGCGCAAATGGAGATTGGGTTGTTTATATTGGGTACAATTGCGAGTGGGAACTTGTGAATGTGTACACTCGTCAGCGGATTCCACGTCCAAAAATCTCTGAGTGCCCTGAGGTTGAGCACACAGATGATCTACATACGTTCAAATACGATCATGGTGGCTGTCATCTACGAAAGATAGCAATTTATCGAGTTCCCAACCGCTCTTGGAATTACAAGAACTATGAAGTTATTGCTATCTTCGACAAGCTTGTTGCCGTCGTTACAGATTCCACGGTTCGTACATGGATATTTCTCAAAAATCAGTTTGTGTACATGGATGAGTACTGTGATGCAATTGAATACGAGGATCTTGTGTGTGTTGCCACCACTCGTGGCACTGTTTTTGCATGGGATCCTCGTAGTTTCAGTACGTTTGTCTTCCACCATAATTATAATTGTTTTATCCACATGCATGCGGGTTAGAAAGTTTCCCTTTACTAATTAACCTTCTTGTGTTTCCAAGGTCCTGTTAACATTCCACCACCTATACTTGAAAAAATTTATGAACAAGGGGGGGGGGGATGACGATGCTGATGATCACGAGCATGAGGACGAGCAGAACTTATATACTCAATGGCGTCTAGCAACTAATTCCGATGGATCACCTATTCTTGTCTGTATACAGTGCACTAAGATTGTTACTATTGAGGGAGCAGGTGTTGTCTCCCATGGTCACCCTCTTCGGACCTATTCCAACACCCGTTGCAGGGTATTCGGGATGGATACTAGTGTGCTAGCGCCAACACCTTCTCCCTGGTACATTATTGATAGTCTTGGAGAAAACTCGCTCTTCCTTGGACCAAACTATCCAATGATGGTTAAAGGCGATCCAGCTGCTGTTGACACAATGCTACTACCATTTATGAGAAGCAATTTTATCTACACCTCAGACATTGCGGTGGTTCCCTGCCCTGGTCTTGATATATGCCGCTTCATCCTAGATGATCAGTCCTGCGTTTCTCTCGATATTGACAATAGCTGGCCCTTCCCAGAGCACCTATGATTCAAAGCAAGCGTTTCCAACACCGAGGATTGGTTGAGTTGAATTTCATTTAATTGCTTGTTATTTTTTGTGTGATGAAAACTTTAGTATTTACTAGAATGTTTTGTTGTAAATAATCTATAATCCAACATGTATCCTCGTTGTCGTTGTGTGTTGATGACTTGTTGCATGTAATGAATGGTACATTTGCAAATGCATGTCATAGACTCAATTTATGAATGGTTTTTGAGTCACTTCTTGGAGTGTGAGTACCGTAGTAGTATAGCCAACATCCGGTTAGTATATGAAGTTGCCACATCACATAGAGCCAACCTAATATTGGAGTGCTAGCCCTCCATGGACGCGCCGCTTCAAATGGCGGACGAAGTGAGAGGTCGCATCACCATGTGTCCAGATCTGAGATGCCACGTGTACCAGATGAATGACTCCAAGTTCGACCACCGTGATGCTTGGTGCGAGCCGAGGAACACTGTTGGAGAGACCCTCCCTCATAATTTTCCTACATTGGTCGTTTGATTCATAGGATAGAATGCTATAGGATTTTTTTCCTATGTAGTCATGTTTTAATTAGCAATCTAGCAACCACTTCAATTTTTATTTCACTTCCTTTGTTCCTACGAAGAGAGTACTTGCTCTAAATGATGTGCCGCTGCAAGAGCCGCTGTCGGTGTCAAAACCGGCGGATCTCGGGTAGGGGATCCCGAACTGTGCGTCTAAGGTCGATGGTAACAGGAGACAGGGGATAAGATGTTAACCCAGGTTTGGGCCCTCTCTATGGAGGTAATACCCTAAGTCCTTCTTGATTGATCTTGATGAATATGAGTATTACAAGATTTGATATACCACGATATCGTAATGGCTAAACCCTAGATGTCAGGACCCCGACTCAATGCCACATCGATCTAGCATGTAACACCTCATATCACTTTGCGGCCTCACGCACGGTATTCCCACGGGTGTCGCCTTACCTTTTCCCGGGACCGTTTGCGCCTTTTGGCACATGTATATGATAGTGTCGCTAGCATCTATATGATAAGGAGCCCGGGCTGACATGGCTAGTCGTAAACCCAAAGTGGCACAAACTTACAGGGACAGGCATCCATGACCCAGCATCGAACGTGTCGGTCATCAGCGAGTGAATCCAGGCTGTAGCACTGGGCTAGGAGGACTCCGGTGAACCGGGCTGTAGCGGGCTAACAGGACTCCGGTATTCATCGCGTGACATTTCCCTGAAGGGACAGACACAGGAACGAAGAAGGACACATGCCGGCCAGCCTAAGTGTTCCGGAGCAGTAGCAAGCTACCATGGCTCAGTGGAAACACTAGGAGACATTTCCCGGTAAGAGAGGCTACCAAGGATAAACAACTAGGTTGTCAGATCCCACACATACCAAGCATTTCAATAACATACACACAATATGCTCGATATGTGCAAACACAACATGGCATCACAACATGACTCTACAACTCAAATATTTATTCAATAGGCTTCGAGGAGCGAGATATTACAAACATAGGTCTCATGACCCAACATTCAGAGCATACAAGTCAAAACACAAGCGGAAGCTATCATGTCTGAGTACAGACATCTATAAATGGAAAAGGCTGAAAGCCTGACTATCTACCAGATCCTGCCGAGGGCACAAGATCGTAGCTGAGGTAACAAGCTAAACGTCGAAGACCACGCGGAATTACTAGTGAGACTGAAGTCTCTCTGCAAAAACATAAAATAGGCAAACGTGAGTACAAATGTACCCAGCAAGACTTACATCAGAACTAACTACATATGCATCATTATCAACAAGGGAATGGTGGGGTTTAACTGCAGCAAGCCAGCTTTGACTCGGTGGCTATCCTAAACTACGACTGCAATGAACTCTTTTGAGGTGGCGCACACGAGTCCACATATTCACCATATCAATACACCACTATGGATCCGCTCCCGTTCCCCTACGAGAACGCCATCCATAGCACTCACGCTTATCTTGCGTATTTTAGAGTATCCACTTTCACTTGTCTATGAACTGATATAAGCAACCCAGAAGTCCTTTTCCGCGGACACGGCTATTCGAATAGATGATGTTAACCCTGCAGGGGTGTACTTCTTCATACATGTTTCCACCACTTAGCGTCTGCACACGACATGTGCTCGGCAGACTTCAAGCGAAAGCCGACGTGGGTGTAGACCACGACCTACCTAAACACTCAAGTCTCTAGTCCAGGTTTATCGCCTATTCGGGTTCCATCCATGAGGAGATCCGGCCGGAGTTTCGCTCACAGCCCCAAACGATGTGAACAGGGTTCCCGAGATACCAAACGGGCATCCGGTACACCGTGCCACGTACCTACCGCATCACAGCCCACCCCTACGGTCAGCGCTGTCCACGGCCTCCAGTAAGCTACAAACACCAGAAACTACTTGCAACTCCTGGACAGAGGACTAGGGTGAATAAGAAGTCGAGCGGGGTCATATTTCAGGGCCCAATGCATGGTAGTAGCTGAATCATGGATCACAAACACAGAATTCAGTTCCTAAGGATGGCTTCAATGAGACAACCCACCATGTACTCCTACATGGCCTCTCACCGACACCTTTACCAATCGTGTTCACACACTTAGCTCACACACAGTAGGACATGTTCACACACCTCTGATTCATCCCGGATGAATCAGACCTGACACAACTCTAAGCAGTAGCAGGCATGACAATAAGCATGAATGAGTAGGCACAACAGGGCTCAAACAACTCCTACTCATGCTAGTGGGTTTCATCTATTTACTGTGGCAATGACAGGTCATGCAAAGGATAAAGGGGTTCAATTACCGCAGCAAGTAACAAATATGTCGTTGTTGTCCTAATGCAGTAAAAGAGAGTAGGAGCGAGAGGGTGGGATTGTATCGGAATGAACAAGGAGGTTTTGCTTGCCTGGCACTTCTGAAGATAGCATTGAGTCTTCATCAGTGTCAACGATCACATCATCGGTATCACGTCTATCGAGAGGGGACAAATACCGGCAACACAGAAGGGAACACAATCAATGCAATGCACAATATGATGCATGCTATGACATGGCAATATGAATGTGTTCTGGGCTAATGCACTTAGCTATGATTTAAATGAAGTTGGTTTGAATACATGATTCAAATTCCAACTCCATATATGGTTATTTAAATGCCCTTTATTTGTTTTGTCCAAAACAGAGGACAAACATTGTTCAAACATGCATGAAAATGGTACAGATGGATTCCTTGAATTTTTCTGATAATTTTTCATATATAATTTATTTAATTTGGAGTTACGGTTGAATTTCTATGAATTTTAGAAGTTTATACAATTTTCTGGAATTTCCTGAATTAAAATAAATCCAGAAAATGATTTATTGCGTCAGCACTAGGTCATGCTGATGTCAGCAGAGTCAACTGGACGTCCCAGGTCAAACCTGACGTGTGGGGTCCACACGTCAGTGACACGGGTTAAACAGGGGGGTTTAGTTTAGTTTAATTAAAGATTAGGGGCACTAGGGCCCACATGTCAGTGCGTCAGTGGCTTAACTAAAATTAGTTATTAACTTAACCAAAAGTTAGCAGGGGACGGGCCCACACGTCAGTGACCCAGGGGGGTCAAATCCCTGGTCAACCGGGGCTAATCCACCGGCGTCTAGCCGCCGGCAACGACCAGACGCGGCGGTGGCTCGCCGGAGTTGCGCCAGAGACGACGGATCGACGCGCCAAGGGCACCAGGAGGTAGCCCGTGCCCGTGCGCATCTAGGGGGACCAATGGGAGGTGCGGGGGTGGCCGGGGTTCGCCGGAGTTGAGCCCGAGGCGGCGGCCGGAGCTCGGTGCTTGCGGGGATGGTGGCTACGGCACGGGAACGAGCAGAAAAGGAGGGGGAAAACGAAGGAGTCCTCACAGCGGAGTCGTTGAGCAGCTCGGACGGCTCGGGGAGGCCCTCTTTGGCGCGAATCGACGGCGGGGATCCATGGTTGCCGGCGAGGAAGACGATGATGCTGACGGCAATACAGTGCGCCCTGGGCTTCTGATCTTGAGCGCGCAGATGAGGACGACCTTCTCTCAGCAGCTGGACACGGGGCGAGGCCTAGGGTGCACGATGGCTACGGTGCTCGTCGTCGGCGGCGACGGCTATGTTCGGTCGCGCTCGACGAAGGGACTGGAGGGCGAGGGAGAGAACAGGGGATCGAGTGAGCAAGTCGGACGGACTGGGACGACACCGAGGAGGGGATTCGCGGCGTCGCGCTGTCCTCGGACGCAGGCAGGCAGCCTGGTGGCGTGGCGCTCGCGTGCGGGCGCATCGACACGCCTCTGCCTACTGGCAGAGGTTGAAGACGGTGGGGAGCTGGGCTGGGCCTCAGCCGCATTGCTGGGCCAGGTGGGGCGCTGGGTGGGCTGCAGGTAAGTGGCCCAGGTAGGCTTCTGCTCTTTTTACTTTTCTTCTGTTTTGTTTTTCAATTTATTTTGCCACTGTTTTGAATTTAAAAATAATTCAAACAATGCCAAAAGCTCCTCTGAATATTTTTATTTTGCTAGATGGACTTTTCCAAAAGCTCATAAAATATTTCAGGGATATTTGAAATTATATTCTAATTATATGAATATAATTCAAATTCAAATAGCTAATGAATTAAATTCAAAGTCCCAAAAATAAATCCTTAAAAATGTTCAATATTTTGGTTGGGACCAGAACCCTTGCCAAAAATTATCAAACATTTAAGAAGAGCATTTTGGAACAATGAATGAGATTTTTAGGGTTTTTGCCCTTCTTTTATTTAGGGTTTTGAGGCTTCCAATTTTCCTCAGTTCAAGTTTTCAAAAATTTAAACATGATGCACAGATGAAGCTAGCCTAGAGCACTACCAGCAGCTAGGGATGTGACAACTCACCCCTACTAAACAAAAATCTCGTCCCGAGATTCAAGCGTAGGGTAAGATGAAGGGGAAACGCAAACTAGTATAATCTTCACGATCCAGGTTGCCCTTAATAAGAACATTGATTCGATCACCATCATTGTCTTGATGTCTTGCTCTGAGAACTCTAGCTAATCATGACAAGAAGAGGAAAGGAAAACTCTAGAAGGATCGATTTTCTCGAAGGTCGAACAACTCACGGAATGAGACATAGAACCATCTCTCGGTTGAGATACGAGATACACATCAAGAGGGGTGGAAAGAAACGGATGACGAAGGTTCACTAGATGGACAATAATTCCACACCTAAGAAGGTGGTAAACGATTGTCAACGTAGCGAGGAGTTAATTTGACATGACACCATAATGATGCACCTTAGGGAAGGTGACTCGAAGATATATCCCCTTAAGTGGCAAAAAGAATTACCTTTGATTCAGATATCATTGAAACTCTTTAAACCAGCCTAAGGCAATTTTCGAGCGATCGTTTGGAGGGGGTCGATGGAATGGCATACTCGGACTTGGATGATGTGGATTACCTTGTTGAAGACAACGCAATGGATGATTTTTGCTTACCACCGGAAATGGAAGATACCCGTGGTAGAATGGCACATTGGCGGTGCAAGCTGGGAACAAAATGCAAATGCTGGGAATGATTCTAGTAACTGGGGAAGAACCCAATAGTAAAGAGTGAATCCACTGTTTGAAAAGGTCATAACATTGCTGAGGAAACTGAGAGGAATCCCAGTTAGTGCCGATGATAATACGTAGCGCTTGTGCGTGCCCTCAAGAACTTGAGCATTCCCACAAACATCAGGGTTTTATTAACATCCGTGTCAAGGGTGCTGACAACACAACATACTACCATGATGAATAGCGATGGACGATGCAGATGCAAAGGAAGATAACACTTTCTCAGATTTCACCTTAGCGAGGCCAAGGAAACAAAATCTGGATGATCGACCGAGAGACATTTAGCACTCTGCTTCTAATGTTCTCCTTGATGTACTAGCGTATCCCATTCCTTGAAATGGTCTGGTATCTAGAACATCAGGTAAAGGTCGTACTTCGGAAATACTAAAATCATAAAGCATAGCTAGGGGGGGTAGATCCTACGAAGTCCTTATGGGGAGGTGGCCAACTTCCTCAATCAAGATATTATAATAACAGGTCTTCCGGCTGGGTGTGTTGGCCACGACATCCACTTTACCGGTTATCGCGCGACCAATATTATAATTCTTGGGAAATGTTCCAACCATCATATCTGCCTGAGATTCAGATCTGGTTGGTGTCAGGATATTCCAGACTCATCGAGTCTAGGAAGAAAAACGGAAGTTTGCAACACGAATCGACGAGATGACGTTGCGAGATTCTCGGGGAATGAACTACGATAGTAAGCTCCAAAACATGAGCTGGTTCTGCTACAAACATGTGAACACGCTGCCCCAGACAAACATGATCACATGGTAGCCTTACAATAAAACACTACCGAGTTCTGGTAGGGAACCATCATTGGGGATATCAGAGTCCTGTGCATTACCATGGATTAACACTTAACTCCTTTTCCTGAACAAATCAGTCAGTGGCTTTGGTGTGCTAGGGACACATATAGAATGGAGGTTGCAAGTCTCCGAACCACAGAATACTTCGCACGTATGCATGACTGATTTGGGATGATTCCAGAGGAAGCAAAACTAACTTTCTCAATTCACGGCGGAAACTTTCACCAAATGCACGTGTATAAGAGGAAGTCACTCCTTTCATCAAACAAGTACTTCATGAGCTAGCATGAAGAAAATGCTTTCAAAAGTTTCCAACACTAGCTTAATGTTCAGCAAAATTATGGAGAAGACAAGGATGTTGTCGATGGGCTCAACAACAATTCATCCAGCTTCCCATGGAGATGGAATTCCATAACTATGTGAACAAGGTGATAGTATTGGTCAGACCCATAAGATATAATGGTGTATGCTTGAGGAGTCAACCACGAGTAAGACAACATTACGAACATCGTTGGTTCTGATTTGATTTGACGATAACCCATACTCAAATCAAAGTTTTTATAAGGCAATAGGTCCAATAACTGATCACAGGGACCAATCACTGAAGATATCATCTTTCTTCAACTCACACAACACGAGAATATCCCTTTGGAACGAACTAAGTCAGGCAAGCTTTTATCTTCCAACTCTCCAAGTTGTTGTCTAGCTTAACCAACTAGCTCAGGGATATCTAACACCGATCTTGGAGAGAGGGTGGTTCACAAGAAACCAACTTGATCACGAGCTCAACACAGCGGTTAGGTGACAACCTGGTAATACTTCCGAGAAAATCTTCGGAAAATCACGAACCACCGGTATGTTACTAAGCTCGAGAACAATCTTGCTTTCCAGGGCAAGACGATATGATCAAATAAGCAAGGATTGGCACTATCCTAACTCACTGATCGGAGAGTGCACCAGAAATAAGGACTAGGTAGCACGAACAGTCTTAGAATGATGATTCAAGAACCAACACGCTAAGAATGAAATTATTGTCCTTTAACTACCAAGCAACGAGGTTGCTAGGAGTATTGATTTCACACATCACGATTTACTTGTCGACATTCTGGTTACAATAACACAGGAACCGAGGAATGAATAATGATGGCAAGAAGTATCACTGTACAAAGAGTTCATAGGGTGGTGTGCAATTCCTATAACATTCCCGATATAAAGATGTAATACTCCAAGGTAGAGCAGAACAAAAGCTGAATTAGCAATTTGATCTGCGAAGCACAACTTCTTTGACCCAATCCTGGAAATGGACAAGGTACTGGAGTTTGTTTCTCCTAGTCATTCTGGAATAGAATGGCTTGACGGACCACAAGAGTAATAGGCATCGATGAATGAACGCACGCATACTCTTTACTATCAAATGATAGACGAGGGTCAGAAGACAACTAAGAGGGACAACTCAAAGAACATATAATTTTCTGAGTTGTGGATGCATAGATTAGTATGTCGAACCAAGTTCCACATGTTTCTTCCGGATAACCCATGCAGAGAGGTAGGACTGGCAGAGCCACAATATAAAATGGAGAACTCATCAAGAGCACTCTGGTTGTGATCGTTCAGTTCAACAAGGAACTTCTGCCATAAGTAGTTCATGGTATTTGGAAGAAGGATGTACCACGAACCTCGAGGACTATCGCAAAGGTTACTAATATCCTAAAGGAACTAGCAAACACTATCAACATGAAGCAAGTAGGGTGAATCTTGGTTCGAAAACCCAAGGAGTAGAATGCCTACTAACTAAGTGGCATCACGGGATGCTTACGAGAATGATGGCCAGAATCATCACACTGAGACACAAATCATGGCTAAATTACTAGATGATCCCCTAAGACACCTAGGGTCATAATAATAACTCCAACATAAATGTCGAGGCAATAGAATACCTCAACTCAACAATTAGTGTGATTGAGCTGGCATAAAGGAACATCGAAACCAGAGGGAAGGATTTTGCAAATGCATCAGATTGTTTAGAAACCTGGGATGACTCGGACAACATAATGGCTGTAAATGCTCAGAAAAGATTTGAGACATCCACAAAATTGGTGGCATAACCACTCAGAAGCACAATATCAAGGTTTCGAGATCAACAATTATCATACGAAAATAATAGGAATTGAGCTGAGACTTAAATCCAACAATCTTATAAGTCTACGGATTAATAACACGTGATCCTGATAGAAAGAGGAGAAAGCCTAGTTCCTTAACCCCGTAGGAAAGATAAGATGACTCAGATCAGAAGGGCATAAGGTATAAGGAGTAAAAGAGCCTTACGTTCCATCCCACAATCAATTCCCTTATATAACTAAAGCATTTCTAGACTCAACTTCGACCAGTTTGGCTTGGTAATCCTACAGGCAGTCAAGCTCTGATACCAACGCTGTCAGGACCCCGACTCAATGCCACATCGATCTAGCATGTAACACCTCATATCACTTTGCGGCCTCACGCACGGTATTCCCACGGGTGTCGCCTTACCTTTTCCCGGGACCGTTTGCGCCTTTTGGCACACGTATATGATAGTGTCGCTAGCATCTATATGATAAGGAGCCCGGGCTGACATGGCTAGTCGTAAACCCAAAGTGGCACAAACTTACAGGGACAGGCATCCATGACCCAGCATCGAACGTGTCGGTCATCAGCGAGTGAATCCAGGCTGTAGCACTGGGCTAGCAGGACTCCGGTGAACCGGGCTGTAGCGGGCTAACAGGACTCCGGTATTCATCGCGTGACATTTCCCCGAAGGGACAGACACAGGAACGAAGAAGGACACATGCCAGCCAGCCTAAGTGTTCCGGAGCAGTAGCAAGCTACCATGGCTCAGTGGAAACACTAGGAGACATTTCCCGGTAAGAGAGGCTACCAAGGATAAACAACTAGGTTGTCAGATCCCACACATACCAAGCATTTCAATAACATACACACAATATGCTCGATATGTGCAAACACAACATGGCATCACAACATGACTCTACAACTCAAATATTTATTCAATAGGCTTCGAGGAGCGAGATATTACAAACATAGGTCTCATGACCCAACATTCAGAGCATACAAGTCAAAACGTCTGAGTACAGACATCTATAAATGGAAAAGGCTGAAAGCTTGACTATCTACCAGATCCTGCCGAGGGCACAAGATCGTAGCTGAGGTAACAAGCTAAACATCGAAGACCACGCGGAATTACTAGTGAGACTGAAGTCTCTCTGCAAAAACATAAAATAGGCAAACGTGAGTACAAATGTACCCAGCAAGACTTACATCAGAACTAACTACATATGCATCATTATCAACAAGGGAATGGTGGGATTTAACTGCAGCAAGCCAGCTTTGACTCGGTGGCTAACCTGAACTACGACTGCAATGTAACTCTTTTGAGGTGGCGCACACGAGTCCACATATTCACCAACCAATACACCACTATGGAACCGCTCCCGTTCCCCTACGAGAACACCATCCATAGCACTCACGCTTATCTTGCGTATTTTAGAGTATCCACTTTCACTTGTATATGAACTGATATAAGCAACCCAGAAGTCCTTTTCCGCGGACACGGCTATTCGAATAGATGATGTTAACCCTGCAGGGGTGTACTTCTTCATACATGTTTCCACCACTTAGCGTCTGCACACGACATGTGCTCGGCAGACTTCAAGCGAAAGCCGACGTGGGTGTAGACCACGACCTACCTAAACACTCAAGTCTCTAGTCCAGGTTTATCGCCTATTCGGGTTCCATCCATGAGGAGATCCGGCCGGAGTTTCGCTCACAGCCCCAAACGATGTGAACAGGGTTCCCGAGATACCAAATAGGCATCCGGTACACCGTGCCACGTACCTACCGCATCACAGCCCACCCCTACGGTCAGCGCTGTCCACGGCCTCCAGTAAGCTACAAACACCAGAAACTACTTGCAACTCCTGGACAGAGGACTAGGGTGAATAAGAAGTCGAGCGGGGTCATATTTCAGGGCCCAATGCATGGTAGTAGCTGAATCATGGATCACAAACACAGAACTCAGTTCCTAAGGACGGCTTCAATGAGACAACCCACCATGTACTCCTACATGGCCTCTCACCGACACCTTTTACCAATCGTGTTCACACACTTAGCTCACACACAGTAGGACATGTTCACACACCTCTGATTCATCCCGGATGAATCAGACATGACACAACTCTAAGCAGTAGCAGGCATGACAATAAGCATGAATGAGTAGGCACAATAGGGCTCAAACAACTCCTACTCATGCTAGTGGGTTTCATCTATTTACTGTGGCAATGACAGGTCATGCAAAGGATAAAGGGGTTCAATTACTGCAGCAAGTAACAAATATGTCGTTGTTGTCCTAATGCAGTAAAAGAGAGTAGGAGCGAGAGGGTGGGATTGTATCGGAATGAACAAGGAGGTTTTGCTTGCCTGGCACTTCTGAAGATAGCATTGAGTCTTCATCAGTGTCAACGATCACATCATCGGTATCACGTCTATCGAGAGGGGACAAATACCGGCAACACAGAAGGGAACACAATCAATGCAATGCACAATATGATGCATGCTATGACATGGCAATATGAATGTGTTCTGGGCTAATGCACTTAGCTATGATTTAAATGAAGTTGGTTTGAATACATGATTCAAATTCCAACTCCATATATGGTTATTTAAATGCCCTTTATTTGTTTTGTCCAAAACAGAGGACAAACATTGTTCAAACATGCATGAAAATGGTACAGATGGATTCCTTGAATTTTTCTGATAATTTTTCATATATAATTTATTTAATTTGGAGTTACGGTTGAATTTCTATGAATTTTAGAAGTTTATACAATTTTCTGGAATTTCCTGAATTAAAATAAATCCAGAAAATGATTTATTGCGTCAGCACTAGGTCATGCTGATGTCAGCAGAGTCAACTGGACGTCCCAGGTCAAACCTGACGTGTGGGGTCCACACGTCAGTGACACGGGTTAAACAGGGGGGTTTAGTTTAGTTTAATTAAAGATTAGGGGCACTAGGGCCCACATGTCAGTGCGTCAGTGGCTTAACTAAAATTAGTTATTAACTTAACCAAAAGTTAGCAGGGGACGGGCCCACACGTCAGTGACCCAGGGGGGTCAAATCCCTGGTCAACCGGGGCTAATCCACCGGCGTCTAGCCGCCGGCAACGACCAGACGCGGCGGTGGCTCGCCGGAGTTGCGCCAGAGACGACGGATCGACGCGCCAAGGGCACCAGGAGGTAGCCCGTGCCCGTGCGCATCTAGGGGGACCAACGGGAGGTGCGGGGGTGGCCGGGGTTCGCCGGAGTTGAGCCCGAGGCGGCGGCCGGAGCTCGGTGCTTGCGGGGATGGTGGCTACGGCACGGGAACGAGCAGAAAAGGAGGGGAAAACGAAGGAGTCCTCACAGCGGAGTCGTTGAGCAGCTCGGACGGCTCGGGGAGGCCCTCTTTGGCGCGAATCGACGGCGGGGATCCATGGTTGCCGGCGAGGAAGACGATGATGCTGACGGCGATACAGTGCGCCCCGGGCTTCTGATCTTGAGCGCGCAGATGAGGACGACCTTCTCTCAGCAGCTGGACACGGGGCGAGGCCTAGGGTGCACGATGGCTACGGTGCTCGTCGTCGGCGGCGACGGCTATGTTCGGTCGTGCTCGAGGAAGGGACTGGAGGGCGAGGGAGAGAACAGGGGATCGAGTGAGCGAGTCGGACGGACTGGGACGACACCGAGGAGGGGATTCGCGGCGTCGCGCTGTCCTCGGACGCAGGCAGGCAGCCTGGTGGCGTGGCGCTCGCGTGCGGGCGCGTCGACACGCCTCTGCCTACTGGCAGTGGTTGAAGACGGTGGGGAGCTGGGCTGGGCCTCAGCCGCATTGCTGGGCCAGGTGGGGCGCTGGGTGGGCTGGAGGTAAGTGGCCCAGGTAGGCTTCTGCTCTTTTTACTTTTCTTCTGTTTTGTTTTTCAATTTATTTTGCCACTGTTTTGAATTTAAAAATAATTCAAACAATGCCAAAAGCTCCTCTGAATATTTTTATTTTGCTAGATGGACTTTTCCAAAAGCTCATAAAATATTTCAGGGATATTTGAAATTATATTCTAATTATATGAATGTAATTCAAATTCAAATAGCTAATGAATTAAATTCAAAGTCCCAAAAATAAATCCTTAAAAATGTTCAATATTTTGGTTGGGACCAGAACCCTTGCCAAAAATTATCAAACATTTAAGAAGAGCATTTTGGAACAATGAATGAGATTTTTAGGGTTTTTGCCCTTCTTTTATTTACGGTTTTGAGGCTTCCAATTTTCCTCAGTTCAAGTTTTCAAAAATTTAAACATGATGCACAGATGAAGCTAGCCTAGAGCACTACCAGCAGCTAGGGATGTGACACTAGAGGTCTAGCTTGTATGGCTATGGTAATGAATATATATCTCCTCCCTCCGGACTAAGCCCTCCGGTTTATATAGACACCGGGAGGATCTAGGGTTACACAAGGTCGGTTACAAAGAAAGGAATCTACATATTTGGTCGCCAAGCTTACCTTCCACGCCAAGGAGAGTCCCATACGGACACGCGTGCAGTCTTCGGTCTTCGTGTTCTTCACAGCCCATCAGGCCGGCCCATGGCTAACAGGCCGGACGCCCGAAGACCCCTTAGTCCAGGACTCCCTTAGTAGCCCCTGACCTAGCTTCAATGACAAGGTATCCGGCGCGTAGATCTGTCTTTGGCATTGCAAGGCGGGTTCCTCCTTCCGAACTACAAGATAGTCTTCGGACGAAACAAACGTGTCTGGATCTGCAACACACAGCTGTAGAGAGTATAATATTTCACGAATCCAATCTGCTGACCACTTTAGTAACATGACATCACGCTTGCCCAGTTATTATTTCGAACCGTTTCCCATCCCTCCGTTCCATGTTTCAGGGCATGGTTTTTGTTGGCACGTCCTGTCGAAGAAGAGACTGTGTCCCCATTATCACGGGATTCTCATCAATATGAGCATGTGTTACCCAACCGTCCTGCAGGAAAGATTCCTTAGGAATAGGCAGGTTCTCAGGCTTAGGAGGAGGCATTCAATACCCACTGCCTTTATAAAGGAACCAAGGGCCGTCTTATTTATGATAAACCTCTCCTCAGCCTTCCCAACCTCGAGTTTTACCACCCAAGGTCCGACTTCATTGCTTCAAGCCTCCCCATCATGTCAGGACCCCTAGATCCACCATAGGCTTCCGGCTCAAGGACAGGTTATTCCGACCCCCAGATCTGGCGAGAGGGTCGTATTCATATCCCAATTCCTCCGAGGCCTAGGGTTCGCTCTTCACCCCTTTGTTTAGGGGCTAATGTTTTATTACGGACTAGTTTTTTATGATCTATCTCCGGACTCTTTCCTCCACGTCTTGGTGTTTATCATTACATGAGAGGCCTTCCTCCGAATCCCCCCACACTTCGGCTTATGGCTCAAGACCTTCACTGTGAAGCCGAAGGTGGTCGACGGGGAACAGGCGGAGTGTGGTGGTGCCTTAGTGAGCAAGCTTACCAACACTTTCTGGCCAAAAGGCTCTTTCACCGAAACCTCCAACCAATGGTAGCGAGAGTGGTTTTATGTCACGGAACCCCGTAGCACCAAGTGGGCAGCTGTGCCTGCGTTCCGTTCCAACCCTCCGCCACAGCTTGCATCATGGATTCACAAGGGGCTGGACTGGGAATCAGTTGACAAAGTGCAAACTCTACAGAGCCGCATATGAACCCTCCTTGAGAGAGACATCGACCTTGTCAACGTGATTCAAGTGATGCTTGTTCGCCGAATCCTGCCATGCCAGCGCAGGTTTCACCGCATGTGGGAGCTTAATCCAGAAGGACCACGAACCCTCCAACACTTCTTCGGCACTACGCACGAAGGGATGTGGAAGCTATTTTTCGGGAAGCGAAAACATTGGCCGGACACTACTGAGGATGCTGGCCTTGACTGCCAGTGACCGGATACCCCGGTAAGCACATGTCTTCCGAACACTTTGTAGTTATGCATACCGTAATATGGTACTGAGCAAACAATCTTCTTCCAGGGCTGTCTAAAGAAAGCGGAACTAATCATGTGTTCGGCCCCCTTGCCCGAAGGCCCAGTGAATCCTGTTTTAACAAGGATGCTGGCCCTGGTACCATACCAGATACCTGCAAAGGTGGGCAAGGCAGAGAGGACAAAAGATGGCCTCCATCCCGAAGGTGCATCAGACATTGTGTCCGGAGGAATCAAGATCCCATCGTCTGAAGAAAAAAATGAGGGGGAGGTCAACACCTCTTCCCCCCATGGAAAGAAAAGGGCCGCCTCTGAAGATTGGGAGGAAAAGGCTCCTAAGCGAGGCAAGATGCCTCTTTTGGGCGGCTCAGGCTTGGAAGACTTTGATGCGTAGTCTCATGATGAGGACAAGCCACATGCCAAATCGTAAGAGGATGTTTTAGACATGTCACGTTCTTTTTCTTTTGATGCCTAGAATATATTTTTTTTGCAGTTCAGCACACAATCTTCTTCAACAATCCTCTTCCTCGGGGGACCTTCTCCCAGGGATGATGGAAACGAGATGCCTCCACCGGCCTCTCCGCCCCATAGGGCAGACGACTTCGACGTGTCGTCGCGGAGGGTGATATGTCTCCAACGTATCTATAATTTTTTATTATTCCATGCTATTATATTACTTGTTTTGGATGTTAATGGCTTTATTTTACACCTTTATATTATTTTTGGAACTAACCTATTAACCCAAAACCTAGTGCAAATTGTTGTTTTTTTGCCTATTACAGTGCTTCATAGAAAAGGAATATCAAATGGAGTCCAAACGGAATGAAACCTTCGGGAGCGTGATTTTTGGAACAAACGTGATCCAGAGGACTTGGAGTGGATGTCAAGCAACCAACAAGGAGTCCACGAGGCAGGGGGGTGCGCCTACCCCCTCTGGGCATGCCCTCCCCCCTCGTGGGCCCCTCTTGGCTCAACCGACCAACTTCTTCCTCCTATATATGTTCACATACCCCGAAAACATCCAGGAGCAGCACAAAACCATGTTTCCACCGCCTCAACCTTCTGTACCCAAGAGATCCCATCTTGGGGCCTTTTCCGGAGCTTTGCCGGAGGGGGCATTGATAACGGAGGGCCTCTACATCAACTCCATGGCCCCTCGATGATGCGTGAGTATTTTACTTCAGACCTTCAGGTCCATAGCTAGTAGCTAGATGGCTTCTTCTCTCTCTTTGGATCTCAATACAAAGTTCTCCTCGATCTTCTTGGAGATCTATTTGATGTAACTCTTTTTGCGGTGTGTTTGTCGAGATCCGATGAATTGTGGGTTTATGATCAAGTCTATCTATGAACAATATTTGATTCTTCTCTAAAATCTTTTATGCAAGATTGGTTATCTTTGCAAGTCTCTTAGAATTATCTATTTGGTTTGGCCTACTAGATTGATCTTTCTTGCAATGGGAGAAGTGCTTAGCTTTGGGTTCAATCTTGCGGAGCTCGATACCAGTGACAGAAAGGGAAACGACACGTATTGTATTGTTGCCATCGAGGATAAAAAGATGGGGTTTATATCATATTGCTTGAGTTTATCCCTCTACATCATGTCATCTTACCTAAGGCATTACTCTGTTCTTATGAACTTAATACTCTAGATGCATGCTGGATAGCGGTTGATGTGTGGAGTAATAGTAGTAGATGCAGGCAGGAGTCGGTCTACTTGTCACGGACGTGATGCATATATACATGATCATGCCTAGATATTTTCATAATTATTCTCTTTTTCTATCAATTGCTCGACAGTAATTTGTTCACCCACTGTAATACTTATGCTATCTTGAGAGAAGCCACCAGTGAAACCTATGCCCCCGGGGTCTATTCTCCATCATATAAGTTTCGAATCTATTTTATTTTGCAATCTTTACTTTCAATCTATATCATAAAAATACCAAAAATATTTATCTTATCCTTAATATCTCTATCAGATCTCACTCTCGTAAGTGACCGTAAAGGGATTGACCACCCCTTTATCGCATTGGTTGCGAGGTTCTTATTTGTTTGTGTAGGTACGAGGGACTTGCGTGTGGCCTCCTACTGGATTGATACCTTGGTTCTCAAAAATTGAGGGAAATACTTACGTTACTTTGGTGCATCACCCTTTCCTCTTTAAGGGAAAACCAACGCAGTGCTCAACAGGTAGCAACAAGGATTTCTGGCGTTGTTGCCGGGGAGTCTACGCACAAGTCAAGACATACCAAGTACCCATCACAAACTCTTATCCCTCGCATTACATTATTTGCATTTGACTCTCGTTTTCCTGTCCCCCACTTCACCCTTGCCGTTTTATTCGTCCTCTTTTCCATTCGCCTTTTCTTTCGCTTGCTTCGTCGTTTTGTCTAGTCCTTTATCTACTCCTTTATCTCCCGAGAATGAGGTCCTTAATTTTAAACAAAGGGAGAGAGAAAATCTAAAAGATGCTTGGTTCAGAATTTGCAATGCGCAAAATAGATCTACTAGGAAGAAATCTACTTCCGTTCTTCTTTGCAATTTTTATGTATGCATCATTCCTTGTAGTAGATATATTCTTGATACTATTACCAGAGGAAATTTCTTGGGTAGCCACACTTTTGATTCTTACAATGCTATGATAGATTTGTTTGGCACACCACCTCTCTTAGTTAATGGAACTATGTTAACTTTGGAACATGTTATGCAAAGGCTCGATATTATTGAAAATAAAGTTGCCACTGTTGAATTGAATGAGAATTTGGATAAAAAGATCCATAACCAAATTACCCAATATGGATCTAAGGTAGGAGTTGCTCTGAAAAGTTTTAAAGAAAAAGAACATGTAGTTAATGAAAAAATTGACCAAGATTCCACTAGAATTGATAAACTTGAGGGTATTATTACCAACTTGGGGTCTGATTTTTCTGACATAAGGAATACTCCAAATCCTCCTACCAAAGTTGCCAAACTAATGTACGTTCCTAAGAATAAGGGTGAAACTTCTAGTAAGGAAAATGCGGATCTCAAATACATAAGTGTTCACCCCAACTTTCTCACTATCATTAGGGAACCTTTTTCTACAAATGATTTTCTTGATTTCTTGCCTAGGAGATTAACCATCAATATAAAGAAGTAAACTCCTAAGGGTTATAAGTGTTCTATTGAAGAATTGCCTACCAAAGATGATAATACTTAGATCTATCCTTGCTTTTATGCCTAGCTAGGGGCGTTAAACGATAGCGCTTGTTGGGAGGCAACCCAATTTTATTTTTGTTTCTTGATTTTTGATTCTGTTTAGTAATAAATAATTCATATAGCCTCTGTTTAGATGTGGTTTTTGAAGGAAATATGCCCTAGAGGCAATAATAAAGTTATTATTTATTTCCTCATAATCATGATAAATGTTTATTATTCATGCTAGAATTGTATTTACCGGAAACATAATACATGTGTGAATACATAGACAAACAAAAGTGTCACTAGTATGCCTCTACTTGACTAGCTCGTTAATCAAAGATGGTTATGTTTCCTAACCATGAACAATGAGTTGTTATTTGATTAACGAGGTCACATCATTAGTAGAATGATCTGATTGACATGACCCATTCCATTAGCTTAGCACCCGATCGTTTAGTATGTTGCTATTGCTTTCTTCATGACTTATACATGTTCCTATGACTATGAGATTATGCAACTCCCGTTTACCGGAGGAACACTTTGGGTACTACCAAACGTCACAACGTAAATGGGTGATTATAAAGGAGTACTACAGGTGTCTCCAATGGTCGATGTTGGGTTGGCGTATTTCGAGATTAGGATTTGTCACTCCGATTGTCGGAGAGGTATCTCTAGGCCCTCTCGGTAATACACATCACATAAGCCTTGCAAGCATTACAACTAATATGTTAGTTGTGAGATGATGTATTACGAAACGAGTAAAGAGACTTGCCGGTAACGAGATTGAACTAGGTATTGGATACCGACGATCGAATCTCGGGCAAGTAACATACCGATGACAAAGGGAACAACGTATGTTGTTATGCGGTCTGACCGATAAAGATCTTCGTAGAATATGTAGGAGCCAATATGGGCATCCAGGTCCCGCTATTGGTTATTGACCGGAGACGTGTCTCGGTCATGTCTACATTGTTCTCGAACCCGTAGGGTCCGCACGCTTAAGGTTACGATGACAGTTATATTATGAGTTTATGCATTTTGATGTACCGAAGGTTGTTCGGAGTCCCGGATGTGATCACGGACATGACGAGGAGTCTCGAAATGGTCGAGACATAAAGATTGATATATTGGAAGCCTATATTTGGATATCGGAAGTGTTCCGGGTGAAATCGGGATTTTACCGGAATACCGGGAGGGTTACCGGAACCCCCCGGGAGCTATTTGGGCCATAGTGGGCCTTAGTGGAAAAGAGAAGGGGCTGCCCTAGATGGGCTGCGCCCCCCCCTTCCCCTAGTCCTATTAGGACTAGGAGAGGTGGCCGGCCCCCTCCTCCTCTTTTTCCCTCCGAGGAATCCTAGTTGGACTAGGATTGGAGGGGGAATCCTACTCCCAGTGGGAGTAGGACTCTCCTGCGCCTCCCCCCCTTGGCCGGCCAGCCTCCCCTCCTCTCCTCCTTTATATACAGAGGCAGGGGCACCTCTAAACACACAAGTTGACACAAGTTGATCCACGTGATCGATTCCTTAGCCGTGTGCGGTGCCCCCTGCCACCATATTCCTCGATAATACTGTAGCGGAGTTTAGGCGAAGCCCTGCTGCTGTAGTTCATCAAGATCATCACCACGCCGTCATGCTGACGGAACTCTTCCCCGACACTTTGCTGGATCGGAGTCCGGGGATCGTCATCGAGCTGAACGTGTGCTCGAACTCGGAGGTGCCGTAGTTTCGGTGCTTGATCGGTTGGATCGTGAAGACGTACGACTACTTCCTCTATGTCGTGTCATCGCTTCCGCAGTCGGTCTGCGTTGGGTACGTAGACAACACTCTCCTCTCGTTGCTATGCATCACATGATCCTGTGTGCACGTAGGAAAAATTTTGAAATTACTACGAAACCCAACAGTGGTATCAGAGCCTAGGTTAATGATGTTGATGTTATATGCACGAGTAGAACACAAGTGAGTTGTGGACGATACAAGTCATACTGCCTACCAGCATGTCATATTTTGGTTCGGCGGTATTGTTGGACGAGACGGCCCGGACCAACCTTACGCGTACGCTTACGCGAGACCGGTTCCCTCGACGTGCCTTGCACAGAGATGGCTTGCGGGCGACTGCCTCTCCAACTTTAGTTGAACCAAGTATGGCTACGCCCGGTCCTTGCGAAGGTTAAAACGGAGTCTATTTGACAAACTATCGTTGTGGTTTTGATGCGTAGGTGAGATTGGTTCTTACTTAAGCCCGTAGCAGCCACGTAAAACATGCAACAACAAAGTAGAGGACGTCTAACTTGTTTTTGCAGGGCATGTTGTGATGTGATATGGTCAAAGCATGATGCTGAATTTTATTGTATGAGATGATCATGTTTTGTAACCGAGTTATCGGCAACTGGCAGGAGCCATATGGTTGTCGCTTTATTGTATGCAATGCAATCGCAATGTAATGCTTTACTTTATTACTAAACGGTAGTGATAGTCGTGGAAGCATAAGATTGGCGAGACAACAACGATGCTACGATGGAGATCAAGGTGTCGCGCCGGTGACGATGGTGATCATGACGGTGCTTCGGAGATGGAGATCACAAGCACAAGATGATGATGGCCATATCATATCACTTATATTGATTGCATGTGATGTTTATCTTTTTATGCATCTTATCTTGCTTTGATTGACGGTAGCATTATAAGATGATCTCTCACTAAATTATCAAGAAGTGTTCTCCCTGAGTATGCACCGTTGCGAAAGTTCTTCGTGCTGAGACACCACGTGATGATCGGGTGTGATAGGCTCTACGTTCAAATACAACGGGTGCAAAACAGTTGCGCACGCAGAATACTCAGGTTAAACTTGACGAGCCTAGCATATGCAGATATGGCCTCGGAACACGGAGACCGAAAGGTCGAGCGTGAATCATATAGTAGATATGATCAACATAATGATGTTCACCGATGAAACTACTCCATCTCACGTGATGATCGGACATGGTTTAGTTGATTTGGATCACGTGATCACTTAGAGGATTAGAGGGATGTCTATCTAAGTGGGAGTTCTTTAGTAATATGATTAATTGAACTTAAAATTTATCATGAACTTAGTCCTGGTAGTATTTTGCAAATTATGTTGTAGATCAATAGCTTGCGTTGTTGCTTTCATATGTTTATTTTGATATGTTCCTAGAGAATATTGTGTTGAAAAATGTTAGTAGCAATGATGCGGATTCGATCCGTGATCTGAGGTTTATCCTCATTGCTGCACAGAAGAATTATGTCCTTAATGCACCGCTAGGTGACAGACCTATTGCAGGAGCAGATGCAGAAGTTATGAACGTCTGGCTAGCTCAATATGATGACTACTTGATAGTTTAGTGCACCATGCTTAACGGCTTAGAATTGGGACTTCAAAGACGTTTTGAACGTCATGGACCATATGAGATGTTCCAGGAATTGAAGTTAATATTTCAAGCAAATACCCGAGTTGAGAGATATGAAGTCTACAACAAGTTCTATAGCTAAAAGATGGAGGAGAATCGCTCAACTAGTGAGCATGTGCTCAGATTGTCTGGGTACTTCAATCGCTTGAATCAAGTGGGAGTTAATCTTCCAGATAAGATAGTGATTGACAGAATTCTCTAGTCACCATCACCAAGTTAGTAGAACTTCGTGATGAACTATAATATGCAAGGGATGAACAAGTCTATTCCCGAGCTCTTCGCAATGCTGAAAGCTGCGGAGGTAGAAATCAAGAAGGAGCATCAAGTGTTGATGGTTAACAAGACCACTAGTTTCAAGAAAAAGGGCAAAGGGAAGGAAAAGGGGAACTTCAAAAAGAACGGCAAGCAAGTTGCTGCTCAAGAGAAGAAACCCAAGTCTAGACCTAAGCCTGAAATTGAGTGCTTCTACTGCAAGCAGACTGGTCACTGGAAGCGGAACTGCCCCAAGTATTTGGCGGATAAGAAGGATGGCAAGGTGAACAAAGGTATATGTGATATACATGTTATTGATGTGTACCTTACCAATGCTCGCAGTAGCACCTGGATATTTGATACTGGTTCTGTTGCTAATATTTGCAACTCGAAACAGGGACTACAGAATAAGCGGGCACTGGCAAAGGACGAGGTGACGATGCGCGTGGGAAACGGTTCCAAAGTCAATGTGATCGCGGTCGGCACGCTACCTCTACATCTACCTTCGGGATTAATATTAGACCTAAATAATTGTTATTTGGTGCCAGCGTTGAGCATGAACATTATATCTGGATCTTGTTTAATGCGAGACGGTTATTCATTTAAATCAGAGAATAATGGTTGTTCTATTTATATGAATAATATCTTTTATGGTCATGCACCCTTGAAGAGTGGTCTATTCTTACTAAATCTCGATAGTAGTAATACACAAATTCATAATGTTGAAACTAAAAGATGCAGAGTTGATAATGAAAGTGCAACTTATTTGTGGCACTGTCGTTTAGGTCATATCGGTGTAAAACGCATGAAGAAACTCCATACTAATGGACTTTTGGAACCACTTGATTATGAATCACTTGGTACTTGCGAACCGTGCCTCATGGGCAAGATGACTAAAACACCGTTCTCCGGTACTATGGAGAGAGCAACAGATTTGTTGGAAATCATACATACCGATGTATGTGGTCCGATGAATATTGAGGCTCGTGGCGGATATCGTTATTTTCTCACCTTCACAGATGATTTGAGCAGATATGGATATATCTACTTAATGAAGCATAAATCTGAAACATTTGAAAAGTTCAAAGAATTTCAGAGTGAAGTTGAAAATCATCGTAACAAGAAAATAAAGTTTCTACGATCTGATCGTGGAGGAGAATATTTGAGTTACGAGTTTGGTGTACATTTGAAAAACTGTGGAATAGTTTCGCAACTCACGCCACCCGGAACACCACAGCGTAATGGTGTGTCCGAACGTCGTAATCGTACTTTACTAGATATGGTGCGATCTATGATGTCTCTTACTGATTTACCGCTATCATTTTGGGGATATGCTTTAGAGACGGCCGCATTCACATTAAATAGGGCACCATCAAAATCCGTTGAGACGACGCCTTATGAACTGTGGTTTGGCAAGAAACCAAAGTTGTCGTTTCTTAAAGTTTGGGGCTGCGATGCTTATGTGAAAAAACTTCAACCTGATAAGCTCGAACCTAAATCGGAGAAATGTGTCTTCATAGGATACCCAAAGGAAACTGTTGGGTACACCTTCTATCACAGATCCGAAGGCAAAACATTCGTTGCTAAGAATGGATCATTTCTAGAGAAGGAGTTTCTCTCGAAAGAAGTGAGTGGGAGGAAAGTAGAACTTGACGAGGTAACTGTACCTGCTCCCTTACTGGAAAGTAGTTCATCACAGAAAACTGTTTCAGTGACACCTACACCGGTTAGTGAGGAAGCCAATGATAATGATCATGAAACTTCAGATCAAGATACTACTGAACCACGTAGATCAACCAGAGTAAGATCCGCGCCAAAGTGGTACGGAAATCCTGTTCTGGAAGTCATGCTACTAGACTATGACGAACCTACGAACTATGAAGAAGCGATGGTGAGCCCAGATTCCGCAAAGTGGCTTGAAGCCATGAAATCTGAGATGGGATCCATGTATGAGAACAAAGTATGGACTTTGGTTGACTTGCCCGATGATCGGCAAGCAATTGAGAATAAATGGATCTTTAAGAAGAAGACTGACGCTGATGGTAATGTTACTGTCTACAAAGCTTGACTTGTCGCAAAAGGTTTTCGACAAGTTCAAGGAATTGACTACGATGAGACCTTCTCACCCGTAGCGATGCTTAAGTCCGTCCGAATCATGTTAGCAATTGCCGCATTTTATGATTATGAAATTTGGCAAATGGATGTCAAAACTGCATTCCTGAATGGATTCCTGGAAGAAGAGTTGTATATGATGCAACCAGAAGGTTTTGTCGATCCAAAGGGAGCTAACAAAGTGTGCAAGCTCCAGCGATCCATTTATGGACTGGTGCAAGCTTCTCGGAGTTGGAATAAACGTTTTGATAGTGTGATCAAAGCATTTGGTTTTATACAGACTTGCGGTGAAGCCTGTATTTACAAGAAAGTGAGTGGGAGCACTACAGCATTTCTGATGAAGTATATGTGAATGACATATTGTTGATCAGAAATGATGTAGAATTTTTTTCTGCAAAGCATAAAGGAGTGTTTTAAAGGAGTTCTTTAAAAAGAAAAGACCTCAGTAAAAAGCTACTTATATATTGAGCATCAAGATCTATTGAGATAGATCAAGACGCTTGATAAGATTTTCAATGAGTACATACCTTGGCAAGATTTTGAAATAGTTCAAAATGGAACAGGTAAAGAAAGAGTTCTTGCCTGTGTTGCAAAGGTATGAAATTGAGTAAAACTCAAATCCCGACCACAGCAGAAAATAGAAAAAGAATGAAAAGTCATTCCCTATGCCTCAGTCATAGGTTCTATAAAGTATGCTATGCTTTGTACCAGACCTATTGTATACCTTGCTCTGTATTTGGCAAGGGAGTACAATAGTGATCTAAGAGTAGATCACTGGACATTGGTCAAAATTATCCTTAGTGAAATAAGGAAATATTTCTCGATTATGGAGGTGACAAAAGGTTCGTCGTAAAAAGTTACGTCGATGCAAGTTTTGACACAGATCTGGATGACTCTAAGTCTCGATCTAGATACATATTGAAAGTGGGAGCAATAAGCTAGAGTAGCTCCATGCAGAGCATTGTTGACATAGAAATTCGCAAAATACTTACGGATCTGAATGTGACAGACCCGTTGACTAAATTATCTCACAAGCAAAACATGATCACACCTTAGTACCCTTTGGGTGTTGATCACATATCGATGTGAACTATGGGTGTTAATCACATGATGATGTGAACTATTGCTGTTAAATCACATGGCGATGTGAACTAGATTATTGACTCTAGTGCAAGTGGGAGACTGAAGGAAATATGCCCTAGAGGCAATAATAAAGTTATTATTTATTTCCTCATAATCATGATAAATGTTTATTATTCATGCTAGAATTGTATTTACCGGAAACATAATACATGTGTGAATACATAGACAAACAAAAGTGTCACTAGTATGCCTCTACTTGACTAGCTCGTTAATCAAAGATGGTTATGTTTCCTAACCATGAACAATGAGTTGTTATTTGATTAACGAGGTCACATCATTAGTAGAATGATCTGATTGACATGACCCATTCCATTAGCTTAGCACCCGATCGTTTAGTATGTTGCTATTGCTTTCTTCATGACTTATACATGTTCCTATGACTATGAGATTATGCAACTCCCGTTTACCGGAGGAACACTTTGGGTACTACCAAACGTCACAACGTAAATGGGTGATTATAAAGGAGTACTACAGGTGTCTCCAATGGTCGATGTTGGGTTGGCGTATTTCGAGATTAGGATTTGTCACTCCGATTGTCGGAGAGGTATCTCTGGGCCCTCTCGGTAATACACATCACATAAGCCTTGCAAGCATTACAACTAATATGTTAGTTGTGAGATGATGTATTACGAAACGAGTAAAGAGACTTGCCGGTAACGAGATTGAACTAGGTATTGGATACCGACGATCGAATCTCGGGCAAGTAACATACCGATGACAAAGGGAACAACGTATGTTGTTATGCGGTCTGACCGATAAAGATCTTCGTAGAATATGTAGGAGCCAATATGGGCATCCAGGTCCCGCTATTGGTTATTGACCGGAGACGTGTCTCGGTCATGTCTACATTGTTCTCGAACCCGTAGGGTCCGCACGCTTAAGGTTACGATGACAGTTATATTATGAGTTTATGCATTTTGATGTACCGAAGGTTGTTCGGAGTCCCGGATGTGATCACGGACATGACGAGGAGTCTCGAAATGGTCGAGACATAAAGATTGATATATTGGAAGCCTATATTTGGATATCGGAAGTGTTCCGGGTGAAATCGGGATTTTACCGGAATACCGGGAGGGTTACCGGAACCCCCCGGGAGCTATTTGGGCCATAGTGGGCCTTAGTGGAAAAGAGAAGGGGCTGCCCTAGATGGGCTGCGCGCCCCCCCTTCCCCTAGTCCTATTAGGACTAGGAGAGGTGGCCGGCCCCCTCCTCCTCTTTTTCCCTCCGAGGAATCCTAGTTGGACTAGGATTGGAGGGGGAATCCTACTCCCAGTGGGAGTAGGACTCTCCTGCGCCTCCCCCCCTTGGCCGGCCAGCCTCCCCTCCTCTCCTCCTTTATATACAGAGGCAGGGGCACCTCTAAACACACAAGTTGACACAAGTTGATCCACGTGATCGATTCCTTAGCCGTGTGCGGTGCCCCCTGTCACCATATTCCTCGATAATACTGTAGCGGAGTTGAGGCGAAGCCCTGCTGCTGTAGTTCATCAAGATCGTCACCACGCCGTCGTGCTGACGGAACTCTTCCCCGACACTTTGCTGGATCGGAGTCCGGGGATCGTCATCGAGCTGAACGTGTGCTCGAACTCGGAGGTGCCGTAGTTTCGGTGCTTGATCGGTTGGATCGTGAAGACGTACGACTACTTCCTCTACGTCGTGTCATCGCTTCCGCAGTCGGTCTGCGTTGGGTACGTAGACAACACTCTCCTCTCGTTGCTATGCATCGCATGATCCTGTGTGCGCGTAGGAAAAATTTTGAAATTACTACGAAACCCAACAGTTTTATGCTTTTAATTAGTGTTTGTTCCAAGTAGAACCTTTGGGAAGACTTGGGGAAAGTCTCTGCGATCTTGCTGTAAAAAACAGAAACTTTAGCGCTCACGAGATTTGCTGCCATTTTTTTATTGGAGAGAGATATTTAGTTAATTCTTTTTGAACACGATTAATAGATAAATTCCTCACGTCCAGCAATTTAGTTTATAATTTTGGGGGTTACATAAGTATTCGAAACCTACATATTACTACAGACTGTTCTGTTTTGACAGATTCTCTTTTTCGTGTGTTGTTTGCTTATTTTGATGAATCTATGGCTAGTAATAGAGTTTATGAACCATAGGAAAGTTTGAATACAATTGGTTTAACACCAATATAAATAAAGAATGACTTCATTACAGTACCTTGAAGCGGTGGTTTGTTTTGTTTTACTAACGGAGCTCACGAAGATTTTCTTTTTAAGTTTTGTGTTGTGAAGTTTTCAAGTTTTGGGTAAAGATTTGATGGATTGTGGAACAAGGAGTGGCAAGAGCCTAAGCTTGGGCATGCCAAGGCACCCCAAGGTAAAATTCAAGGACAACCAAAAGACTAAGCTTGGGGATGCCCCGGAAGGCATCCCCTCTTTCGTCTTCGTCCATCGGTAACTTTACCTGGAGCTATATTTTTATTTGCCACATGATATGTGTTTTGCTTGGAGCGTCTTTTATGATTTGGGTCTTTGCTTTCTATATTACCAGAATCATCCTCGTTGTACACAACTTTTGGGAGAGACACACATGAATTGGAATTTATTAGAATACTCTATGTGCTTCACTTATATCTTTTGAGTTGGATAATTTTTGCTCTAGTGCTTTGTTTATATCTTTTAGAGCACATCGGTGGTTTTATTTTATAGAAATAATTGATCTCTCATGACTCACTTATATCATTTTGAGAGTCCTTTAGAACAGCATGGTAATTCACTTTGCTTATAAATTTTAAATGCTAAGAGAAGTTGGATGCTTGATAGATTGTTTTGAGATATAAAGCTGGTAATATTAGAGGTGCGCTAGTTGAGTAATTGTGAAATTGATGAATGCTTGTGTTGAAGTTGGCAAGTCCCGTAGCATGCATGTATGGTAAACGTTATGTGACAAATTTGAAGCATGGGGTGTTCTTTGATTGCTTTCCTCATGAGTGGCGGTCGGGGACGAGCGATGGTCTTTTCCTACCAATCTATCCCCCTAGGAGCATCGTGTAGTGCTTGGTTTTGAAGACTTGTAGATTTTTGCAATAAGTATGTGAGTTCTTTATGCCTAATGTTGAGTCCATGGATTATATGCACTCTCACCCTTCCATCATTGCTAGCCTCTTCGGTACCATGCATTGCCCTTTCTCACCTTGAGAGTTGGTCCAAACTTCGCCGGTGCATCCAAACCCCGTGATATGATACGCTCTATCACACATAAGCCTCCTAATATCTTCCTTAAAACAGCCACCATACCAACCTATTATGGCATTTCCATAGCCATTCTGAGATATATTGCCATGCAACTTTCCACCGTTCCATTTATTATGACACACATCATCATTGTCATATTGCTTTGCATGATCATGTAGTTGACATCGTATTTCTGGCAAAGCCACCTTGCTTAATTTTTCATACATGTCACTCTTGATTCATCGCAATCCCGGTACACTGATGGAGGCATTAACATAGATTCATATTTTGTTCTAAGTATTGAGTTGTAATTCTTGAGTTGTAAGAAAATAAAAGTGTGATGATCATCATTAGAGCATTGTCCGATGTGAGGAAAGGATGATGGAGACTATGATTCCCCCACAAGTCGGGATGACACTCTGTACGAAAAAAAGATGCCATAAAAAGGCCCAAAAAATGAGAGAAAAAGAGAGAAGGGACAATGTTACTATCCTTACTATCCTTTTTCCACACTTGTGCTTCAAAGTAGCACCATGATCTTCATGATAGAGAGTCTCATATTTTGTCACTTTCATATACTAGTGGGAATTTTTCATTATAGAACTTGGCTTGTATATTCCAATGATGGGTTTCCTCAAATGCCCTAGGTCTTCATGAGCAAGCAAGTTGGATGCACACCCACTTAGTTTCTTTGATGAGCTTTAGTATATTTATAGCTCTAGTGCATCTGTCGCATGGCAATCCCTACTCCTTGCATTGACATCAATTGGTGGGCATCTGTAACACCCACGATGCGGCTATATCTCCCACGTGTCAGAGAACGACTTAGAGGCATAACCGCATAGTAGGCATGTGCAAGAGGGATAATCTTTACACATCCCATGTACTGAAAGAGATAGAGATAAAGAGTTGGCTTACAATCGTCAATTCACACAATACATAAATATAGCATTACATCATCCAGAATACAATCAAGGTCCGACTACGGAACCAACATAAATAAAGACAACCCCAAATGCAAAAGATCCCTGATTGCCCCAATTGGACTCCTCTACTGATTGTCCGGAAAAGACACATAATAACGTCCTGAATCCTCGTCGAACTCCAACTTGAGTTCGGTCGCGTCCCCTGCACTGGCATCATCGGCACCTGCATCTAGTTTTGGAAGTAATCTGTGAGTCACGGGGACTCAGCAATCTCACACCCTCATGATCAAGACTATTGAAGCTTATGGGTAGGAAAAGGGGTTAGTGA
Source organism: Triticum aestivum (assembly GCF_018294505.1). Classification (NCBI taxonomy): domain Eukaryota; kingdom Viridiplantae; phylum Streptophyta; class Magnoliopsida; order Poales; family Poaceae; genus Triticum; species Triticum aestivum. The sequence goes on from NC_057809.1 coordinate 144,956,761, forward strand.
GATGGATCTATAGAAAGCACTAGCATATATGGTGGCTACCTTACGCAAATGAGAGCGAGAAGAGAAGCAAAGCACGGTCGAGAAGCTATAAGATCAAGAAGTGATCCTAGAACTACTTACGTTCAAGCATAACACGAGACCATGTTCTCTTCCCGGACTCCGCCGAAAAGAGACCATCATGGCTACACACGCTGTTGATTCATTTTAATTAAGTTAAGTGTCAGGTTTTCTACAACCGGATATTAACAAATTCCCATCTTCCCATAACCGTGGGCATGACTTTCGATAGTTCAAGACCCTGCAGGGGTGTCCCAACTTAGCCCATCACAAGCTCTCACGGTCAACGAAGGATATTCCTTCTCCCAGGACGACCTGATCAGACTCGGAATCCTGGTTACAAGACATTTCGACAAAGGTAAAACAAGACCAGCAAGACCACCCAATGTGCCGACAAATCCCGATAGGAGCTGCAAATATCTTGTTCTCAGGGCACACCAGATAAGCTAAGCGTACAGGAGCCAACGTAACCCAAGTTGCCAAGGGACGGCCTTGCACGGTGCTCTAGTTTGGACCAACACTTAGAGGAGCACTAGCCCGGGGGTTTAAAATAAAGATGACCCTTGAGTCCATGAAACCCAAGGGAAAAAGGCTTAGGTGGCAAATGGTAAAACCAAGGTCGGGCCTTGCTGGAGGAGTTTTACTCAAGGCGAACTGTCAAGGGGTTCCCATTATAACCCAACCGCGTAAGGAACGCAAAATCAAGGAACATAACACCGGTATGACGAAAACTAGGGCGGCAAGAGTGGAACAAAACACCAGACATAAGGTCGAGCCTTCCACCCTTTACCAAGTATATAGGTGCATTAGAGTATACAAGATATAATAATGATATCCCAACAATAATCATGTTCCAACAAGGAACAAACTCCACCTTCACCTGCAACTAGCAACGCTATAAGAGGGGCTGAGCAAAGCGGTAACATAGCCAAACAATGGTTTGCTAGGACAGGGTGGGTTAGAGGTTTGACATGGAAACATCGGAGGCAAGATATAGCAAGTGGTAGGTATCGTGGCATAGGAAAAGAGCAAGCAACTAGCAAGCAAAGATAGAAGTGATTTCGAGGGTATGGTCATCTTGCCTGCAAAGTTCTCCGAGTTGACATAAGCTTGATCCTCATAAGCGTACTCAACTGGTTCCTTGATCACGAACTCGTCTCCCGACCCAAAGCAAGAACACAAGCAAAGGAAACGACAATCAACGATGGTGCAATGCGCAAGCAACATGATGCAAAACATGGCATGATATGCGGGATGGGAAATGCAATGCATATGGTGCTCTGGAAGGAAAATATTGAACCAGGCCTCAACTTGGCAAGCCAAGTGCGCCGCTAGAAATATGAGTTGATTTTGGTCGAAATTGATATAAAGATCACCTGAAACAGATGCACGGTTTGCAAATGGCAAGCAAAACAATAATGGCACAATTCTGTGATTAACAGCACGATGCCATCTAAATGCAACAAGAAACTAAGCTACTGCACTCTAACATAGCAACAAAGCACATGGCAGTGATCTACTGAAGATTCTTGACAAAAGATGAACACTGAGCTACGGCTAAATCACACAATAGCAGGTTCAAACAAGCATGGCAAAAGTACAAAAGATATCAGCTTCACAGACTTAGTGGAAAGAACATGTCAGGAATTAACATCAGGAAGCAATGTTTAGAGCAAGATATCAAAATGCTACAGGAACATAACATAGCAAACAAAGGCATGGCACGAATCTACTCAAAGCATATAACAAAAGTCCCTTACTGAACATAAGCCAAAAAGGATCAGAAGATATGATGGCACCCATGTAAACATAGAAAGTTTCGTTAACAGATTCCGACTTTGCAGAAAACTGGACATGGCATCAACAGAATTATGAAGGCATGTTTGCAAGCTCGATGCACTCAACACAAGGCATTGCATGACAAGCTAAGCATATTAACAACAAGAAGACATGATCATGAAGCTATCCAAAGCAAGAACATACTCATAGCACGCATGGATCAACTACAACAACCTTGGCAAAATTGATTAACACGTAAACAACCTACGAGGAACATTTTATAGCAAAAGTAGAGCAAGATTGAGTCATGCTAGGGCACTCCATAAATGCAAACAGGGACATGGATGGATAGAGCACAACCATATTTCCAAAACATCCTTACTGAACATACTCAAAAGAGGCATGGATCTCTCTGTAGCAACATGAATACATGGCATAAAAATAACAGTAGGGAAATGACTTAGTGAAATTCTAAGTCCCTGAAATCAGCAATATCACGAGAGCTACTTTGCATGCATGTGCTAGTCACCACATTGATCACAAAAATACATGGCATACACTCCTGTAAATGTGGCATGCCATAGCCCAAAACACATGTAGAGCTCAAGTCCATAGGAAGCACACAATAATCATGGTAAAAATGACAAATGCTCAAGATCTGTTAAGAACCAGGAACTAACATTTTATAGCACTCTTGCATCAACAATTTTGGCATCAAGATGGACTCAAACAAGCATGGAGTAATGAAACAAAATGAAGAGCACAACGAGATGAACATTTTGATATATTTCACTCGCAAAATGGAGCTACGGATGAGAAGTTATGATGCAATGAATAGAGCTTCGGAATGCAAAATATAAATGACTTAGAGAAAAATCGAAGCCAACCCTAGGGTTTCTCCCGATCCAGATCTGGCGCGCGGAAGCCGAGGTTCGTCGGGAACTTCACCGGAGCTCGGGGAGAAGGCGGTGGCCGGAGTCGGAGAGCTGGTCGCCAGACGGCGCGGTTGACAGGGCGGGAAGGGCGGCGAACGAACGTCAGGCGGCGGCGGCTGCTACCACGGGGCTCAGGCGCGGCTCCCGCGGTCGGCGGTGGTGAGGCCTGGTCGACGGCGACCAGCGACGGACGGCGCGCGCATAGGCGGGCAACGAAGGCGCGGGGAGGCACCGGGAAGGCGCGGGCGGCGGAGCGGACGAGCGTGGGCGGCGGCGCACACACGGGCCGGGAGGGCCCCGCCTGGGCCCCGACGAGCCGGCGCGCGGGCAGGCGTGGCGAAGTGGGCGTGCGGCTCGGCAAACCAGCGGGCGACACGTGGCGTCGGTGGAGGTGGCAGACACATCCGGCCGGTGAGGCTTTCGCCCGGCGGCGGAGAGGGGAAAAAGCTAGGGTTGGACCCGAAAATTCGGAGGAGTGCACATATTTATAGGTAGATGGAGCTAGGAGAGTCCAAATGAAGTGCGGTTTTCGGCCATGCGATCGTGATCGAACGGCCGAGAGGTTGGAGGGGTTTTGGATAGGTTTTGGGCCACTTTGAAGGGGTGTTGGGCTGCAACACACACGAGGCCTTTACAGTTCCCCGGTTAACCGTTGGAGTATCAAATGAACTCCAAATGGCATGAAACTTGACAGGCGGTCTACCAGTGGTGTACCAAGGCGCTCGGTCCATTCCGAGAATGTTTAACACCCTCTCACAAAAAGAGGCAAAAGGGGGCGCCGGAGGAGATATGAGTGCCGGAATGCAAAACGGACAACGGGGAAAATGCTCGGATGCCTAAGACAAACACGTATGCAAAAGCGATGCACTTGATGAGATGATATGAAATGCATGACATGGAAAAATGCAAATGAAGACAAAAACCCAACCATGAATCCCATAACTTAGAGCCGAAAATGGCAAGAGTTGGAATACAAATATGGAAAATTACATCCGGGGTGTTACAGCATCTCCATAGCCCATTGATTACCCCGTCAATTTGAGACTTTCTCCCTTTTTGTCTTCTCACACAACCTCAACCATCATATTCTATTCCACCCATAGTGCTATGTCCATGGCTCACGCTCATATATTGCCTAAAAGTTGAAAGAGTTTGAAAAGGCTAAGTATGAAACAATTGCTTGGCTTGTCATCGGGGTTGTGCATGATGGGAGCATTTTGTGTGATGAAAATGAAGCATGGCCAAACTATATGACTTTGTAGGGACATGTTTTCTTTGGCTATGGTATTTTGATAAGACATAATTGCTTGATTAACATACTTGGAGTATTACTATTTTTATGTCAACAATAAACTTTTATCTTGAATCTTTCGGATCCAAACATTCATGCCACAATAGAGAAAAATACATTGAAGAACATGCTAGAAAGCATTCCACATCAAAAATTCTGTTTTTATCATTTGCTTACTCGAGGACGAGCAGGAATTAAGCTTGGGGATGCTGATACGTCTCCAACGTATCTATAATTTTTGATTGTCCCATGCTATTATATTACCTGTTTTGGATGTTAATGCGCTTTATTTTACACTTTTATATTATTTTTGGGACTAACCTATTAACCCAAGGCCTAGTGCAAATTGTTGTTTTTTGCCTTTTTTTAGTGTTTCACAGAAAAGGAATATCAAACGGAGTCCAAACGGAATGAAACCTTCGGGAGCATGATTTTTGGAACAAACATGATCCAGAGGACTTGGAGTGGACGTCAAGCAACCAACGAGGAGTCCATGAGGTAGGGGGCACGGCTACACCCCTTGGTGTGCCCTCCCCCTCATGGGCCCCTCGTGGTTCAACCGTCCTACTTCTTCCTCCTATAAACGTTCACATACCCTGAAAACATCCAAGAGCTCCACGAAGCCCTATTTCCACCGCCGCAACCTTCTGTACCCAAGAGATCCCATCATGGGACCTTTTCCAGAGCTCCACTGGAGGGGGCATTGATCAAGGAGGGCCTCTACATCAACTCTATGGCCCCTCCGATGATGTGTGAGTAGTTTACTTCAGACCTTCTTCTCTCTCTTTGGATCTCAATACAAAGTTCTCCTCGATCTTCTTGGAGATCTATTCGATGTAACTCTTTTTGCAGTGTGTTTGTCGAGATCCGATGAATTGTGGGTTTATGATCAAGTCTATCTATGAACAATATTTGATTCTTCTCTGAAATCTTTTATGCATGATTGGTTATCTTTGCAAGTCTCTTCGAATTATCAGTTTGGTTTGGCCTACTAGATTGATCTTTCTTGCAATGGGAGAAGTGCTTAGCTTTGGGTTCAATCTTGCGGTGCTCGATACCAGTGACAGAAAGGAAAATGACACATATTGTATTGTTGTCATCAAGTATAAAAATATGGGGTTTATATCATATTGCTTGAGTTTATCCCTCTACATCATGTCATCTTACCTAAGGCGTTACTCTGTTCTTATGAACATAATACTCTAGATGCATGATGGATAGTGGTCGATGTGTGGAGTAATAGTAGTAGATGCAGGCAGGAGTCGGTCTACTTGTCACGGACGTGATGCCTATATACATGATCATGCCTAGATATTCTCATAATTATTCGCTTTTATATCAATTCTTCCACAGTAATTTGTTCACCCACCGTAATACTTATGCTATCTTGAGAGAATCCACTAGTGAAACCTATGGCCCCCGGGTCTATTCTCCATCATATAAGTTTCCAATCTATTTTATTTTGCAATCTTTACTTTCATTCTATATCATAAAAATACCAAAAATATTTATCTTATCATTATTATCTCTACCAGATCTCACTCTCGTAAGTGACCGTAAAGGGATTGACAACCCCTTTATCGCGTTGGTTGCGAGGTTCTTATTTGTTTGTGTAGGTATGAGGGACTTGTGTGTGGCCTCCTACTGGATTGATACCTTGGTTCTCAAAAACTGAGGGAAATACTTATGCTACTTTGGTGCATCACCCTTTCCTCTTCAAGGGAAAATGGACGCAGTGCTCAAGAGGTAGCAGAGGGTCTCCCCCGACCAACAGGCGGTGCGAGGGATGATGAAGATATTACTCGAAGGTGATACTTCGATGGCCGAGGGTCCGGGGACCAGTAATGAAGGCCCCAAACAATCTGGTATACAACCGGATACAAATAAATGGATCCCTTCGAAGGGTGGCCGTACTTCAACAACAGCCTCTGGAGATCCAGAGGTGCCGGATATATTGACTAACATGCTGCAGCAAGCGTTCGTCTCAGAGGAACATCGTACCTTGATGGGCATGGTGGTTGAAAAGGTCATGTCCGTGAAGCCCGGATTGAATGAGGTCATTGTGGGCCTACTAAGAGGTTTTGAGGTTTGTACTATAATATGTTCAATTGTGTTTTATTCACGAAATGCACCTGTGTATAGATAGTAGCCCCTGAGGGAGGCAATCAGAGGATCAAAATAAATGCCCAGGGACTGACCTAATTAATTGGAACATAGGTTGTTTCTCCCCTGACGACTACCAGTACTACGGATATTGTCCAGCTACAGCGGAAGCTTGATCTGGTAGGTGATGACATTGTGTTAATCAATAGGCGTCTTGACGAGTCGGAAAGCATGTATTCGGAGCAGTCCTTATACATACGTGTCTGTAATATAAGCGTGACGCTCAAAGTTGCATACTGGGATATATACGGCTGCAGATGGTGCCGCCGCCATTGAGATTCTTCGAGCGGAGCTGGCCCAGGCCAAGGAGCAGGCCCGGTTTAGTAATGCAGATGTAGAAAAGGCATCGGCCAAGTTAAAGGGCGAACGAGCTGCTCGGCACCAAGACGCGGGGAAAATATCCTCGATGGCGCTCGAACTAAAGAATGCTACTAGCTGCTGTGAATTCCTTGAGAAGGCAAATAAAGCCAAAACGGCTGATCTTGACAAGGCCTTGCAGGAGGTGAAAGAAGCATGATCCGAATCTAGAGCGGCCTGTGAGGAGATCCGGCAAGCTGGGGAGATTGCGGCTGGTAAGCCCTTTTTATTATAGACTAAGTTCGGCGATCGGAATTATGCTCAACTAAACCAAGTGTGGAGCTCTACAAACGTGTTTTTGGACCTGCCGAAGAGTTCTTCCGATGCGGCACAGTGTTACCGGGCGCAAGAGGGATATGCAACGGAGAAGCTTTTCTGGTCGCAGTTTGGTGCATCAAAACGCCCTCTGCTGCGGAATGAACAGATTTCCCAATGGGTCAAGCTTCACAGGATGTCTGGCGCTGCCATGAAGAACATTATACTCTGGCTATGGCCGACAGAGCCTATTCCGAATAGCTACTCCGGCTTGGTACAACGGCTTACTGATGCGGTGCCATGTATCGATGCCGGAAAGCGGTCGGCGTGCATTGAAGGTGCATGGATGGCCTTTGCCCAAGTCAAGACATACTTGGGGAAGATGAAGGCTATCGATATTACAGCGAAGGGTCCACCCAAGGGCAAGGACCATCACGTACCATAGCATTATTTTGAGGACAGCTTGGAGGCTGCCCGCTTGATAGAGGGTCAATGTTCGAAAGGCATAATATTTGAATGAACTCTCTATGAATTGTAAAAGACAATTTTTATAATCAGTCTATATTTATGTTTTGCTTGAAAGCTTTTGGTCCTCATGTGCGGTTGTTTTTATATAGTCTGAAAGTTTTCCAGTCGTCGGCTTCAACCCCCTCGTAGGAAGTATGGGGGTCTTCGGAAAAGCATTTGATCACTCTTGACCCAACGTCTTGGTCCATGAAGGAGGTGATAATGCGGCGAACCAGGCAATCAGACTATAGGGCGTTAACACTTTCACTTAGCCATAGGAGTTTTATGGTGGGTCTACAATATAGCCCTTGGTATATACATGGCTTATTTTTGATAAGATGCGTTGCAAAAAATGATCTGAAAAAGATCCTTCGTATGACACGGAGAGAATTGCTAAAGATTCAGATAAGTCGTCGAGTGGTTAACCAGCTCTCACCGCATCATGAGAGTCAGTTTTCGGCTTTCTCTGCTGAGGTGCTTGACCAGATGAACCGGAAGCACAATCGTAGTAGTTCTCCCTTTACTACCCTAGGCGATAGAGCGGAACGTAGGGTAGCAAGCACAGGAGTCGGGCAAGCCAACTATTGACCCAAGACATGATTCGGAGCTAATGCATATAAGGCCAAACTCGCGACGCGAAGTACGCTATAAAGCTGTTCGGACTTGCTGGCAACTCATTTGTTCCCATACCAAGCCTCTGACGGGTTATGCCGAGGTGTGTGTGTAAAACAACCAGAAGAGCAAAATTTTGGATTGATTAGGAAAAAGTCAATACTGGACACTCGTTACTTTTACTAGGAGCTGAGAGATATGCCAATTATTATATAGATAATAAAGCCATGACTCTGGCTATTTAACATGCCAGGGGTCGAAGGCTGAGGAAAAAGGCACTTTACAGGCTCAGAATAGAGAGCACGGTCTACAAAAATTATTTTGGACCTCCTGTCGCATGTCTGCGCCGCCTATCCTCGATTAAGGGATTCCTTGACAGGAATAACCCTTGGGTGATTGTACGAACCCGAACTCTGGTAGAGTCCCCGGGGTGACCGGCCCTTGAGCTACCTGTAGAGGGAATAGTAAAAAAGGAAAAGGGCAGTTACAGAAGTATGGGGGTTTGCAGGCCCACCCTCATTGTGCTTCCGCCGATGCCCAGGGTATTTCAAGTGCATAATTATGTATGCGTGGTACCAACTTCGAAGGCATATTAGGTGAATGGCGGAAGCCGAATTGCTAGTCCAATATGGACATTGATCGGTCATGTTGAATGGAGACCAGCGGCATGATGGCCGACATGGTATGCAGCGTGATAAGGCCGCTGTGTAGTTCGGCTAAGGTAGTCGTAGTATGATCTCCTGTACGGAGGAAGTGCTCCATGTGCTCACCTCTAGGGGTGTGTGTCACTATACCATGTTTACTATTTTTGCGTCAAGGGGTAACTGCTTCTGACCCCCGTTGTTTGGTTGGCAAGCTTGTTCGTCATCGCTATCGCCGGGCGGCCTCTTCCCCTTGTGTTCAGCATTTAACTTGCCGGCCTGTTTGAAGACCCAATAGCTTTTGTTGGTGTGATTAGCAGGTTTATTGGGGTGGCCATGGATCTGGCAAGGCCTATCCAATATTTTTTCTAGATTGGATGGTCCGTCTTTGTTTGACGTAAATGGCTTTTTACGTTGGCCGGGTTTGCGGCCGGTGAATCCAGCGTTGACCGATGTGTCCTATGTTCCCTCATTATTATTGTGACGTTTGTTTTTATTGTGTCGTGGCTTTCCATTACCGTCCCGCATTTCGGAGATGCGCGGATCGCTGGCGCTATTGCTTCTACGGGCGAGCCAGCTCTCTTCTCCCACGCAAAAGTGGCTCATCAGAGCGGTAAGGGCTGACATAGACTTTGGTTTTTCCTGACCGAGGTGCCGGGGAAGCCACTCGTCATGGACGCTGTGTTTGAAGGCTGCGAGGGCTTCCGCGTCCAAACAGTCAACAATTTGGTTCATTTTAACTAAAAACCTAGTCTAGAGCTTTCCGGCAGACTCTCCGGGCTGCTGGACAATGTGACTTAGGTCATTGGCATCTGGTGGCCGGACATATGTACGTTGAAAGTTATCGTGGAAGGCATCTTCCAACTCCTCGTAGGTGCCAATTGAGTTTTCAGGCAGACTTTTAACCAGTGCGGAGCTGGTCCTTTGAGTTTTAATGGGAGGTATTTGATGGCATGAAGGTTGTCTCCGCGGGCCATGAGGATATGGAGAAGGAAATCCTCAATCCACACCGTGGGATCTGTTGTTCCGTCATATGATTCAATATTTACGGGTTTAAACCCTTCTAGGAACTCGTGACACATTACTCCATCCGTGAAGCAAAGAGGGTGTGCGGCGCCTCTATATCGGGCCGCATCGCGACGTAGCTCCGATGGAGTCCGTCTGCAGTTTCCGGCCCGGGCGTGACAAGGTTTGTCGCATCCAAATAGATAGCCATCATCGCGTGTCGCGGTACGTCCTCGTGATCTGTAGATCGATCTGGTATATCCTGCTTTACAGTCCAGGTCCTACCGAAGGTCGTATGTATTACACTGAGCTGTGTTGTTTCTGTTTTTACGTGGCGGTGGGGTAGGTTGTTGTTTGGCTTTAATTGCCGCTTTATCCCGGCCAAGTTGTGGTCGACCTGCAGCATTGTTCCGACTGCGTTGTGTTCAGTCGGCCGCATTGCATGAGTGAGGTATGAGCTCTAGCGCCTCCTTATCAAACTAGGGTAGCAGTTTGCGCTTCTGGTAACTCCTGGCTGGGAGCTTGAGGCTATTCTCCGGCTGCCAGGACATTAGTCCATCTGTCCTTGAGCAGATCTTGGTCAGCTTGAAACTGCTGTTGTTTCTTTTTAGGCTCCTTGAAGCGCTCCTGCTCGAGAGGTTCCTCGGGCATGATGAAATCCTCATCGTCGAGGCTTACCTCATCTTCGGAGAGCGGAAGATAATTATCATCCTCCAAATCGTCATGTATGGCCTGTTCATCAGGGCTAACTTGCCTGTTTTCCTATTCCTCCTGTTCGGGGGTTACCTCAACGGGGTCTTTATTATCTTTGGGTTCATCCGGAGTACTATTTTCCCCGGTGCCAGTGTTACTATCCTTTGAACGACGTGACTTAGAGCGGCACCGAGGATGCCGGCATTTTTGCTATGTCTCAGGAGGTTTATTCTCAACTCGATTTTCTTTGTCATTGTCCTTGGTTGTTTTGGATGTGTTCACCATGTACACATCGTACAAAGAGGTGGCTGTCCAGCATCCAGTGAATGGCAGACTTTGACTTTGCTCCTCATCAACATCGTCGTCAATACCATCGATGTCTTCGAAGTCGTAATCGAGCGTGTTTGTTAAATCCTCGACAGTGGCTATGAAGTGGGTGATGGGTGGGGAGCGAAATTCCCTGCCATCAGCTTCTAGTTCGAACCGGATATAGTTCGGCTGTGAGTCCCCCGCCAAGGACAGGTTCTTTAATGAGTTTAGCACATCGCCTGAAGAAGTCTGCGGTGCTGAATTCGAAGATCGATAAACGATCAAGTTCGGCGTCCGCGAACTCACATGGTTCGGAACTTACTGCGGGAAATGAGTCCGGAGTTCCGGAGACGCATATATCATGTGAGGTTAAGTCCATGAGCGGCTCCAACGTCGGGGAATCTATGGCATTCGTGGTGGGGTTGAACCTCCAGTCCTTAGATGTCGCCGTATGCTCCGGATCTAAGGCCAGAGTAGTTACAGGAGCTATTTCCTGAATGTGGTCCTATGACAGATTTAGGTCATGTTCATCAAGGTGACCAGGAGCGATCACCGCGGTCTCGAATCCAGTGAAGATCAAATCTCCATGGATGTCTGTGACATAGTTCAAGCTCCCAAATCTAACCTGATGGCCAGGGGCATGGCTATCGATCTGCTCCAGATGGCCAAATGAGTTGGCCCGTAGTGCGAAGCCGCTGAACACGAAAATCTGTCCGTGGAGGAAGGTTTCTCCTTTTATAGCGTCATTGTTGATGATTGAAGGGGCCATCAAACCTTTTGAGGACGGCAAAGTGGAACTCTCAATGAAAGCACCAACGTCGGTGTCAAAACCGGTGGATCTCGGGTAGGGGGTCCCAAACTGTCCGTCTATGGTCGATGGTAACAGGAGACAAGGGACATGATGTTTACCCAGGTTCGGGCCCTCTCTATGGAGGCAATACCCTACGTCCTGCTTGATTGATCTTGATGAATATGAGTATTACAAGAGTTGATCTACCACGAGACCGTAATGGCTAAACCCTAGAGGTCTAGCTTGTATGGCTACGGTAATGAATATATATCTCATCCGTCTGGACTAAGTCCTCCGGTTTATATTGACACCAGGAGGATCTAGGGTTACACAAGGGCGGTTACAAAGAAAGGAATCTACATATTTGGTCTCCAAGCTTTCCTTCCACGCCAAGGAGAGTCCCATCCGGACAAGGGTGCAGTCTTTGGTCTTCGTGTTCTTCAAAGCCCATCAGTCCGGCCCATGGCTAACAGGCCGGACGCCCGAGGACACCTTAGTCCTGGACTCCCTCAGCCGCCTATATTAATTAACCATGCTCTAAAAAGGTGGATCAGCTTTGGCTATAGTAGTACTGTACTAGGTAAGTAGGTGACCTTGCGCTTGCCTCTTCTCCTCTTTCGGAAGTCGAACAATAATGACGGTACTACAGTAGTACTTCTAGTAATCTGACACCAAATGAACTGTTGCACGTCCAATGCTTGTAAGCAAAAGTTTCTCCTCGTGTTGCGAGCCACTATGCACGCATTGGCGAGGGATAAGGCATAGTAAGCAAGCTTCTTGTCGTTCTGCGAGTTGACGGGACACATCAAAGTTACATACATTTATTAGTACTCTCTTCAAAAAGGGCCGACCATGTCCATGGCTACCATCCCGTGCTCTGTCATTGAGTACGTGCACTACTGATGTGCCCTCGAGGAGCAAAAATATTGCGTAGTACTAGGTGCCATCGAAGTACATGACTCACTTACGCACTGCATATCTCCATTTTCTTGCATGACACGCCACCTTGATGCTAGATGCCCCGCGTGTCATGGAGGCATATAGTATGATTTTTAAAATGGAGGCATATAGATGTGCCGTATGTCAGCAAAACGATGAACAAAGCTCATGCCTTAAACGAAAGAGTTGAAGCACATAGATTCCCGACGACCAAGAAGGAGCAACAAACCTTGCGGTGGAGCGTCTGCACTCATAATATTTTATATTATTCAGTGATATAAAATCAGCCAAATCTCTCCACGTTCCTATACCATTCTATTAGCACTTAGATTGTTGACGCCTGCCCACCTAGCCCACCTATATATCCGCTCGCGTGTGATGACCACAGGAGCTATCCACTCAGATTGTATGTTAAAAAAATAAAGGTCGATAACTAATGCGACACCTCAGGCCAACACGGCCAGATGGCATTTTGCACGAGAAGTTACACACCATGTTTCGTTGACATGTGGTTCTGTTCAAACATGGCAGTGAGACGATGGCGAGTCCTTTTGTACATTTTTCGAACGTACGTGTAGGCCGGGGCGCCTCTTCGGGAACCATGGCAAACTGGCAACCGTCCACCGACTCTTCGCCTTTCCCTCTCGATTTGGAACTGCTGTCACATGCTCTTCCTCCCTTCTCCATTTGCCTTCACCCTTTCCTTCTGCCATTGTTTGATCGTCTTCTCCATGGAGGGAATAGGCCAGAAACGACCACGTTATTCTTGGCCCGATCTGAAAGATGACATGGTGGAGGAACTCATTGACTGGTGCGACGTCATCACCTCGGCTAGCATGGCAGGTTCGTTCAAGACCATTCTCGAGGCAACTAATAACATCATTGCAAGGAACCCAAGGGTCCAGGAGCGGTTTGATCTCCCCTATCTTCTTTGCCGTGACCCTGCTGACTGGCCCGGGGACGAGGGAAGCCTTACCTTGTGCAAGTTGATGCCGCTTGATAATGATACGTATGATGTTAAGATGCCATCACTTGAGGGCAAGGCTTGGGCAGGCGCAAATGGAGATTGGGTTATTTATAGTGGGTACAACTGCGAGTGGGAACTTGTAAATGTGTACACTCGTCACCGTGTTCCACTTCCAAAAATCTTAGACTGCCCAGAGGTTGAGCACACAAGTATTCTACGCATGTTCAAATACGATCATGGTGACTGTCTTCTACGGAAGATAGCAATTTGTCGAGTTCCCAACCGCTCCTGGCACTACAGGAACTATGGAGTTGTTGCTATCTTCGACAAGCTTGTTGCCATCCTTCATGGTTCGACTGGATGGATATTGCTCAAAAATCAGTTTTTATACACGTATGTGTACTGTGATGCAATTGAATACGAGGATGTTGTGTTTTCTTCCACCACTCATGGCACTGCTTTTGCATGGGATCCTCGTAGTTTTGGTACGTTTGTCTTCCATCGTAATTATAATTGTTTCGTCCACATGCATGCGAGTTAGCAAGTTCCCCTTTACTAATTAACCTTCTTCTTGTGTTTCCAAGGTCCTGTGAACATTCCACCACCTATACTTGAAAGTTTTTATAACCAAGGGGGAGATGACGATGGTGATGATCACGAGCATGAGGACGATGAGGGCCCATATACCCAGTGGCGCCTGGCAACTTATTCCGATGGATCACCCCTTCTTGTCTGTATACAGCCCACTGCTGATGTGACTACTAAGGAAGTAGGTGTTGTCTCCCATGGTCGCACTCTCCGGACCTATTCCAACACACGTTGCATGGTATTCTGGATGGATACTAGTGTGATAGCGCCAACACCTTCTCCCTGGTATAGTATTGATAGTCTTGGAGAAAACTCGCTCTTGGACAAAACTATCCAATGATGGTGAAAGGTGATCCAACTGCTGTTGACACAACATTACTACCATTTATGAGAAGCAACTGTATCTATACCTCAGACATTGCGGTGGTTCCCTACCCTGGTCGTGATATAGTAGGCCACTTTAGCCTGGATTAGTCCTGTGTTGGTCTCGAGATCGACAGTAGCTTTCCCTTCCCAGAGAATCACTTGTGGTTCAAAGAAAGTGTTTCCAATGTCGAGGATTGGTTGAGGTGAAGTTCATTTCATTGCTTGTTATTTGTTGTGTGATGAAAACTTTAGTATTTAAAATGTATCCTCGTTGTCGTTGTGGGTTGATGACCTGTTTGTATGTAATAAAATGATATGCCTGTGAGATACTTACTAAATTTATGAATGGCTTTCGAGTCACTTCTCTAAGTGGGTGCTGCAATGAGGCAAAAAAAATATTTTCCGAACACATAATTGTACGTGCATTGCAACAGGTTATCGAATGAGACCAATCAACAATAGTACACTATTTGTACTATCTTCACATGTTGCACTATCTCTATGTCTACGTACGTAATACAACAAGTTTTAAACTTGAGACCAGCCACCGACCCTCACAAAGAACACTTTTTAACCTAGCACAGACTCCAGGAAATTTGGCCACAGTGCGAGGTGGGCCATATGTTAATGTGGTTACTCTACGTAACCAGCACCTCAAATCCTCGATACTACTACTATTATATACTACTACTTGGAGTACTAATAGGGTGGCATGGGCCAGAACAAGCATTCACGTCCAGGAGTACGGCACACGCCACCAGCACGACTTCCATCTGACACCATATTTCTTGGAGTCCGTGCTACAACTATCTCTTCAACCTCGTCGTTTCTCCAACTCAGCCATCGCGCAGCGGGTGAGGCGGGGGTTTGCCGATAGTCGGTTTCCTCAATTGCGGTCCCACTTGTAAGGCCAACTCCAATGCATGACCCAAAACGGACCTTTGTTTTGCCCGGATTATGTCTGTTTGGGTAGGGGAATGGGGTCGTGTCCAGGCCATTTCTCGGATGCGCTGGCTGTGCGCCCAACGCACGGACGCATCCCGGCCGCGTACATTTTTCTTTGCAAACACATATCTTTTTTTCATCATTGATTTTTCGTACATGGAAATACATTACCAAAATTTTACTAGAAAAGCAATACCAAAGAAAACAAGAACCACAAGAATACATTTTAGAAGATATCCAACTTCCATAATTGCTCCTGTAAGTTGGATTAGTGCCTTCTCGATGCATTCATTGTTGATCTGCAGAGGCTCGATCTTGCGTGCTTATTTCTTCTACGAGTGTAAAGAAGTAGACGTTTCTTCCTCGCATCTAGTCTCATGTATAGCCCCTATTCTATCAACAAGTGCACTAGTCTCATCTCTAGCCTCTATGCTAGCTAAAAGTGCTACAACATCTGCTAAATTGCTCCCTATGAATATGTCGATGTACTCTTCTTCCGAATACCAAAACTTGCATCCATTCTACACAATAAAATTTTAAGTTAGCACAACAAGTCTAATCCGAGAGCACAACCAAAGCTAAAGTAGCACATACCCCATCAGTTGAGCACTTGATGAATCACCAGTGGCGCCTGGCAACTTATTTCGATGGATCACCTCTTCTTGTACAGGGCACCGTTGATGTGACTAAGGAAGCAGGTGTTGTCTCCCATGGTCGCACTCTACGAACCTATTCCAACATCCGTTGCAGGGTATTCGGAATGGATACTACTGTGCTAGCGCCAACACCTTCTCCCTGGTTTAGTACTGATACTCTTGGAGGAAACTCGCTCTTCCTTGGACAAAACTATCCAATTATGGTGAAAGGCGATCCAGCTGCTGTTGACACAACATTACTACCATTTATGAGAAGCAATTGTATCTATACCTCGGACATTTCTATGCTTCCCTACCGTGGCTATCACAATATGGGTCAAGAAATAGGCTACTTCAGCCTGGATGATCAGTCCTGCGTTGGTCTCGAGAATGACAGTAGTTTGCCCTTTTGAGACAAATTCTTCTGGTTCAAAGCAAGAGTTTCCAACGCTGAGGAGTGGTTGAGCTGAAGTTCATTTCATTGCTTGTTATTTGTTGTGTGATGAAAACTTTAGTATCTACTAGAATGTTTTGTTGGAACTAATCTATAATCCAACATGTATCCTCGTTGCCGTTGTGTGTTGATGACTTGTTGTATGTAATTAATGGTACATTTGCATATGCATGTCATAAAGTCAATTTATAAATGGTTTTCGACTCACTTCTTGGACTGTTAGTGCCATAGTATTATAGCCAGCATCTGTAGTAGTATGAAGTTGCCACATCACATAGAGCCAACCAATAGTTAGGTGTCGCACGGAGGCCGGGAAATGTGGTGATAGCGTGATTGCGTGAGGTGGGCTTGTACGTAGTATGATGTACGCACAGGGCTTGCCGTGTTCCTACTCCTCCGGTCTAAATGTTGAGAAGATTTGGTCGAGGTCTTCCTCCTTTTGCCGACACGTGGGACATCCAGCATCCAGGTCGTGTCATGTAAGAAAATGGAGTGGTATTGAAGCCACATGATGTGCATCTTGGGTTAAACTATAAATAGAATCTTACTACTCTTGAGTAACTCCAAAAGCGGCCACCAAAGATCTTTATTGGATTAGTTTTTCATCACCAGCACGTCGAGGTGAAAGATGTGCAGGTTCAGTAGGTCCTCTTGCGTTTTCACTGACATATGGGACCGCATGTGAGCAAACAAACGATGGGCTCCGCATATCTGCTGGCTGGCTGAGAAGAGAGATTAGAGGAGGGCTGAGCACGGACTCTAGGAAATTGGTTGTATGTAACCAGCACCTCGATATAGGCTCGATATGGTGGGGTGGCATGGGCCATAACTAGCATTCATGTTTAGTAGTACGACACACGCCACCCACACGAGTCCCATCTGACACCAATTTTCTTGGAGTCCATGCTACATCCATCTCTTCTCCCTCCTGTTTTCTCAGCCATCGCACGCTGGGCGGGGTGGGGGTTTGCCGATAGTCGGTTCGCTCAACTACGGTCCCACTTGTAAGTGAAAATGCAACATAGCACACATTACCCCTTGAGCGGCATGCTGGACCAACGGTGTCGGCAGCGGGGTGCGACGCGAACACGACAAGCTTTTCCTTTTGAAATTGTAACTTGTAAAATTTGTTTCTGCTACATGGTGTGACCGATAGATAGAAATAACGATTTTCCCTAGAGTAATGAGAAGTTAGGTTCTGGCGCAGTTCATGCATGGAGTACGTACAAAAATTATGAAGTTGATGTGAAAGGTAAGATAATTACAAGTAGTACCATATACTACTACATGGATTTGATGGAAATATAAAGGTACATACGAATCCATCAACGACATCCTCACGCCCTAGTGCCCCTGGTCACCAACTGACGTGTGAGGAGCAACGGCGTTGGCGGCGAGCTCAACGTGCTTCTGAACAATGCCGTCCAAGGTTGCCCTGCGGGTCAAGAAGGCCAGCGACCTATCGTCCTCCTCTAGCACGTAGTAGTCCTTGTGGACGATTTGCGGGTAGACGTGGGAGATTATGTCGACGGTGTCTTGCTGCGCTAGGCACTGTGCGGCGAGCGCGACCTCGAGGTGGACATTCTCCGGCGTGACGCCGGGCAGTCGCAGGGCCACCAGTGCATCGAGAGGTTGTCACCATAGAGGCCCTTGAGGGTGGCGGGCATCGCAGAGCCTGGGCGCGTGGGCTGGAGGCGTACGCCAATGTAACACCCTCGATGCGGCTATATCTCCCACGTGTCGAAGCAGGACTTAGAGGCATAACGGCATTGAAAGCAATGTCGCAAGTGAGGTAATCTTTTCAAACAACCCATGTAATACAATAGGGGAAAAGATACATAGTTGGCTTACAATCGCCACTTCACACAATTACATGAATAAAGAATTACATCATCATACTACACTCAAGGTCCGACTACGGAACCAAAATAAAAGAAGAACCCCAAATGCGACAAAGGTCCCCGATCGACCCCAACTAGGCTCCACTACTGATCAACTAGAACGAAACAACATAAAGGACAAGATCTTCATAGAGCTCCTCCTTGAGCTTGGTTGCGTCATCTGCACGGACTCATCAGCACCTGCAAGCTGGTTTTGGAAGTATCTGTGAGCCACGGGGACTCAGCAATCTCACACCCTCGCGATCAAGACTATTTGAGCTTATGGGTAAGGTAAAAGGTATGAGGTGGAGCTGCAGCAAGCGACAAGCATATATGGTGGCTAACATACGGAAATGAGAGCGAGAAGAGAAGGCAAAGCACGGTCGATAAAAGTATGATCAAGAAGTGATCCTAAACAACCTACGTCAAGCATAACTCCAACACCGTCTTCACTTCCCGGACTCCGCCGGAAAGAGACCATCACGGTTACACACGCGGTTGATGTATTTTAAATTCAGGTCAACTTCAGGTTTTCTACAACCGGACGTTAACAAATTCCCATCTGCCCATAACCGCGGGCACGGCTTTCGAAAGTTCAAATCCCTGCAGGGGTGTCCCAACTTAGCCCATCACAAGCTCTCACGGTCAACGAAGGAATAGACCTCCTCCCGAGACGTTCCGATCAGACTCGGTATCTCGGTACAACAAGACATTTCGACAGGGTAAAACTAAACCAGCAACACCGCCCGAATGTGCCGACAAATCCCAATAGGAGCTGCACATATCTCTTTCTCAGGGCACACTCAGATTGTCCTAGGTACAGGTAGGCCAGCCCAGAGTTTCCCCTGGTGGTCACCGACAGCTGACAGGTTGGACCAACACTCAAAGGAGCACTGGCCCGGGGGGGTAAAATAATGATGACCCTTGAGTCAGCGAAACCCAAGGGAAAAAAGGCTAGGTGGCGAATGGTAAAATCAATGTTGGGCATTGCTGGAAGAGCTTTACTTAAGGCGAACTGTCAAGGGGTTCCCATTATAGCCCAACCGCATAAGGAACGCAAAATCCGGGAACATAACACCGATATGACGGAAACTAGGGCGGCAAGAGTGGAACAATACACCAGGCATAAGGCCGAGCCTTCCACCCTTTACCAAGTATATAGATGCATTAATTAAAAAAGATATATAGTGATATCCCAACAAGTAAACATGTTCCAACAAGGAACAACATCTCCATGTTCCAACAAGGAACAAACTTCAATCTTCACCTGCAACTAACAACGCTATAAGAGGGGCTGAGCAAAGCGGTAACATAGCCAATCAATGGTTTGCTAGGACAAGGTGGGTTAGAGGCTTGGTTCAACAATATAGGAGGCATGATAAGCAAGTGGTAGGTATCGCAGCATAGGCATAGCAAAAGAGCGAGCATCTAGCAAAGCAAAGATAGTAGTGATTTCGAGGGTATGGTCATCTTGCCTGAGATCCCGCAAGGAAGAAGAACGCATCCATGAAGAAGAAAAACGGGCATAGTCGAACGGTTCCTCACAAACGCGATGTTAACGGAACCAACCCGAAGAAGCAAACACCGGAAAAGAAGCACACAACATAGTAAACAAACAACACATGAACATGGTATGATATGCGGGGATGCGGTATGCGATGCATATGCATGATTGGACAATGAATGCATGAACCTAGCCTCAACATGGAAATCCAAGTGTGCCACTGGAAAGGTGAGATGAAATCGCTTGAAAACGATATAAAGAACGCCGGAATCGGAGTTACGGTTTGGAAAAGGCAAGCAATTCAAATATGGCACCGGTCTGCGATATACAGCAAGTGACCATCTAAATGCAACAAGGTGAACATGCTACGGCACTCAAACATGGCAACCAAATACATGGTAGGGGTCCATTGAAGATTCTTAACAAAAGTCTAGCACTGAGCTACGGCCAATTCATCCATTAACAGGTTCAAACAAGCATGTCAAAGATGCATATGGCAAACAGATTTCAGACTTGGTGAAATTAACACTTGTCTGGAATTTCAGATCAGATAGCACTCTTTGGAGCAACAAAACTACATGCTACGGGACTTGAACATGGAAAAGTAAAGCATGGCATGGAGCTACTCAAAGAGCTTAACAAAAGTCCCTTAGTGACCTTGAGCCAAAAGGGATCAGAAAATACAATTGCAAGCATGTGAACATGGCAAAAACATAATCAGTTCTCAGACTTAGTGAAAACTGGAGCATGCTGAAAACAGATATCAAGTAGGCATGTTTACGAGCTCGATGCACTCACTACGGAGAAAGTCATGATAATCTAAGCATACACCCATCAAGAATACACAAAATACAAGCTAGACATGGCAAGAACAATAGCATAGCATGCACGGATCAACTACAACATCATCGGCAAAATCGCTAACAGGTAGACAATCTGCCCAGATTCACGAAGTAGCAAAAGTAGAGCTCGATTGACTCAAGCTACGGTGCTCCATAATTGCAAACAAAGACATGGATGGATAGAGCACTACAAGATTAACAAAACATCCTTACTGATCATCCTCAAAAGAGGCACGGATCACTAGGAAACAACATGAACATATGGCATAATGAGATAAACAGGTCAAGGACTTGGTGGAAATGCTAAGTCCCTGAAATCAGCTTTACCAAGTGCCTCACTTGGCAAGCTTGTGCTAGTCGCCACGCACATCACAAAAATACATGGGTTGCACCTCTGGAAAGATGGCAAAACCCTTAACAAAACATATGTAGAGCTCATGGGCATATCATGCACACAATAATCATGGCAAAAATGACAAATAGCTAAATGGAGCAGCAGATCTGACAATTATCTCAAGTAGCATACTTCTAACAGCACTTCGGGCATCAAGATGAACTCAAATGAAAATGATGCAATGAGATCAAATGATGTACCCTCTGAGACGAACATTTTGATATGCTATATGCATGAATCGGAGCTACGGATGCAAAGTTACGGCATAATGAATATGGGCATATGAAACATGGGAATCTCGGGGACTTAGTGAAATTTTTACCCCGCGGGAAAGTCAACCCGGGAAGAGGATATCCGGGACGAAGAGATCTGGGGAACGGCGCGGGCATTTGGTTCACGAACCGGTGGATCTGGTCCAACCTCACCAGCTCCGGCCGGCAAGGGAGGAGGACTCCGGCGAGGCGGCTCGCTCCGGCGACGAGGGGCTCCGGCGAGAGGAGCGGGGCACGCCGGCGAGGTGAGGTGCTCGGGCCGGCCTGGCAACAGCGGATGGCGGTGGCGAGCTCGCGTGCGGCGAGGCGCGAAGGCGGCGGGCAGTGGAGGCGGCGCACGGCGGCCTAGGCGGCGGGGCGGCGCCGGCGAGAGGGCGCATGGCGGCGGCGGCGGTCTCGGTTGGCGTGCGAGCGTGGCGTCGACGGGAGCTGGCCGGCGCGGCTCGGCGCGGTCGCGGCGGATCCGGGCCCGGGCCGGCCTGCCTCGGGCCCCGGCGGGCTTCGGCGAGTGGTGCGGCGAAGTGGGGCGCGGTCCACGCTGAGGTGGCGAAGCCTGAGTGGCTGAGGCGGCGGAGATGCTGAGGTGGCATGCTCCCATTGGCCGGGCGACGTCACGGCGGGTGGTGGACACGTCCGGCGCGGCGTGGACACGTCCGGCGGCGCTAGAGGAGGAGTTTTAGGGTTTGGACTGCGGGATTTCGGAGGGGATCACATATTTATAGGTAGAGGGAGCTAGGAGAGTCCAAATGAGGTGCGGTTTTCGGCCACGCGATCGTGATCGAACGACCGAGAGGATGGAGGAGGTTTAGGTGGGCTATGGGCCAAATTGGAAGGGTGTTGGGCTGCAACACACACAAGGCCTTCTCGGTCCCTCGGTTAACCGTTGGAGCATCAAACGAAGTCCAAATGGAACGAAACTTGACAGACGGTCTACCGGTAGTAAACCAAGGCCGCTTGGCAAGTCTCAGTCCAATCCGGAAATGTTTAAACCCCACACATGAAAGAAAGGTAGAAATGACCACCGGAGGAGAACGAAGCGCCGGATTGCAAAACGGACAACGGGAAAAATGCTCGGATGCATGAGACGAACATGTATGTAAATGAAATGCACATGATGACATGATATGCAATGCATGACATGCAAGCAATGAGAACGCAACAACAGAGAATAACTAGACGACACCTGGCACATCGGTCTCGGGGCGTTACAGCCAAGGTCGTCCGCGAGCTTCTTGACGACGATGAACTTGTCGAGGAAGCCAACGAGGACCTTGTCGAACAAGGAGACGAAGCTGTCGTCCATGAGGCCTCTCACCCTGGCGGCCTCAAGCACGACCTGGAGACGTTCCTCGGTGCCGGGCCGCAGGCCGGATCATGGACCATCTGGCACAGCCAGCTGATGCTCACGCTCATCGCCTCCATGGGTCCAGCTTCTAGTCAACTAATCTTGCGATTGGAGTGATCACTCTTGCCCTTGGTTAGGGTGCGTAGGCGCATAGGATTTCGTAGATTGGACTGGCGGGGAGCCTTTATATGAGAAGTGCAGACTGCGTTGAATTCACATGCGTGTTGGCCATCTACTCATCGGCCATCTACTGCACCTGCCTTTGGCTGTATGACAGGCGGGTGATACGTCTCCAACGTATCTATAATTTTTGATTGCTCCATGCTATATTATCTACTGTTTTGGACATTATTGGGTTTTATTATCCATTTTTATATAATTTTTGGGACTAACCTATTAACCAGAGGCCCAGCCCAGAATTGCTGTTGTTTGCCTGTTTTAGGGTTTCGAAGAAAAGGAATATCAAACGGAGTCCAAACGGAATGAAACCTTCGGGAACGTGATTTTCTCACCGAATACAACTCAGGAGACTTGGACCCTACGTCAAGCCAATTAATAGGAGGGCACGAGGTAGGGGGGGCGCCTCCCCCCCAGGCGCGCCCTCCACCCTGGTGGGCCCCCTGTTGCTCCACCGACGTACTTCTTCCTCCTATATATACCCACGTACCCCCGAACGATCAAAACAGGAGCCAAATCCCTAATTCCACCGCCGTAACTTTCTGTATCCACGAGATCCCATCTTGGGGCCTGTTCCAGAGCTCCGCCGGAGGGGTCATCGATCACGGAGAACTTCTACATCAACACCATAGCCTCTCCAATGAAGTGTGAGTAGTTTAGTTCAGACCTTCGGGTCCATAGTTAGTAGCTAGATGGCTTCTTCTCTCTTTTTGGATCTCAATACAATATTCTCCCCCTCCCTTGTGGAGATCTATTCGATGTAATCTTCTTTTTGCGGTGTGTTTGTTGAGACCGATGAATTGTGGGTGTATGATCAAGTCTATTTATGAATAATATTTGAATCTTCTTTTAATTCTTTTATGTATGATTGGTTATCTTTGCAAGTCTCTTCAAATTATCAGTTTGGTTTGCCCTACTAGATTGATCTTTCTTGCATTGGGAGAAGTGCTTAGCTTTGGGTTCAATCTTGCGGTGTCCTTTCCCGGTGATAGTAAGGGCAGCAAGGCACGTATTGTATTGTTGCCATCGAGGATAACAAGATGGGGTTTTCTTCATATTGCATGAGTCTATCCCTCTACATCATGCCATCTTGCTTAAGGCATTACTCTGTTTTTAACTTAATACTCTAGATACATGCTGGATAGCGGTCGATGAGTGGAGTAATAGTAGTAGATGCAGGCAAAACTCGGTCTACTTGTATCGGATATCGGACGTGATGCCTATATACGTGATCATACCTAGATATTCTTATAACAATGCTCAATTATGTTAATTGCTCAATAGTAATTTGTTCACCCACCATAGAATACTTATGCTCTCGAGAGAAGCCACTAGTGAAACCTATGGCCCCGGGGTCCATCTCTATCATATTGTTCTGCTACTACTTTGCTATTTACTTTTCCTTTATTTCACATTGCATCTTTATCATAAAAATACCAAAAATATTATCTTTATCATATCTATCAGATCTCACTCTCGTAAGTGGCCTCATAGGGATTGACAACCCCTATTTGCGTTGGTTGCGAGGATTTATTTGTTTTGTGCAGGTACGAGGGACTCACGCATAGCCTCCTACTAGATTGATACCTTGGTTCTCAAAAACTGAGGGAAATACTTACGCTACTTTGCTACATCATCCCTTCCTCTTTGGGGAAAACCAACGCAGTGCTAAAAGCGGTAGCAAGAAGGATTTCTGGCGCCATTGCCGGGGAGGTCTACGCAAAAATCAACATACCAAGTACCCATCACATACCCTTATCTCCCACATTACATTATTTGCCATTTGCCTCTTGTTTTCCTCTCCCCCAATTCACCCTTGCCGTTTTATTCGCCCTCTCTCTCCCTATCCTCCCTATCTATTTGCCCCCTTTTGTCCACTTGCTTTTTGTTTGCTTGTGTGTTAGTTTGCTTGTTTGTCGCGATGGCTCAAGATAATACTAAATTGTGTGACTTCACCAATACCAACAACAATGATTTTATTAGCACTCCGATTGCTCCTCTTACCAATGCTGAATCTTGTGAAATTAATACTGCTTTGCTGAATCTTGTCATGAAAGATCCGTTCTCCGGCCTTCCTAGTGAAGATGTCGCTACCCATCTAAATAGCTTCGTTGATTTGTGTGACATGCAAAAGAAGAAAGATGTGGATGATGATATTGTTAAATTGAAGCTATTTCCTTTTTCGCTTAGAGATCGTGGTAAAGCTTGGTTTTCGTCTTTGCCTAAAAATAGTATTGATTCATGGAATAAGTGCAAAGATGATTTTATCTCTAAGTATTTTCCTCCTGCTAAAATCAACTCTCTTAGAAATGATATTATGAACTTTAAGAAACTTGATCATGAACATGTTGCACAAGCTTGGGAGAGAATGAAATTAATGATACGTAATTGCCCTACTCATGGTTTAAATTTGTGGATGATTATACAAAAAATTTATGCCGGATTGAATTTTGCTTCTAGAAATCTTTTGGATTCGGCCGCGGGAGGCACTTTTATGGAAATCACCTTAAGAGAAGCTACTAAACTCCTAGATAATATTATGGTTAATTATTCTCAATGGCATACTGAAAGATCCACTAATAAAAAGGTGTATGCGATAGAAGAAATTAATGTTTTGAGTGGAAAGATGGATGAACTTATGAAATTATTTGCTAATAAGAGTGTTTCTTCTGATCCTAATGATATGCCCTTGTCTACTTTGATTGATAATAATAATGAATCTATGGATGTGAATTTTGTTGGTAGGAACAATTTTGGTAATAATGCGTATAGAGGAAATTTCAATCCTAGGCCTTATCCTAGTAATCCCTCTAATAATTATGGTAATTCCGGCAACAATTCTTATGGAAATTATAATAAGATGCCCTCTGATTTTGATTCTAATATTAAAGAATTTATTACTTCGCAAAAGAAATTTAATGCTATGATTGAAGAAAAATTGCTTAAGATTGATGATTTGGCTAGGAACGTTGATAGAATTGCTCTTGATGTTGATTCTTTGAAACTTAGATCTATTCCACCTAAGCATGATATCAATGAGCCTCTCAAAGCCATGAGAATTTCCATTGATGAGTGCAAAGAAAGAACCACTAGGATGCGTGCTAAGAAAGATGCCTTTATAAAAGCGTGTTCTTCTAGTTCCTATGAAAATAATGATCAAGATCTAAAAGTTATTGATGTGTCCCCTATTAAATCTTTGTTTTGCAATATGAATCTTGATAATGATGGGACTGAATATGATGCACCTTTACCTAGAAGGCATTCCAAGAATTCTGAATCTTTTGATCTTGATGCTAAATTTGATAAAAGTGGGATTGAAGAAATTAAAACCTAGATGTTGCTAAACGCACTATTATGGATTTCAAGGAATTTAACTATGAAAATTGCTCTTTGATTGATTGTATTTCCTTTTTGCAATCCGTGCTAAATTCTCCTCATGCTTATAGTCAAAATAAAGCGTTTACTAAACATATCGTTGATGCCTTGATGCAATCTTCTGAAGATAAACTTGAATTGGAAGTTTCTATCCCTAGAAAACTTTATGATGAGTGGGAACCAACTATTAAAATTAAAATTAAAGATCATGAATGCTATGCTTTATGTGATTGGGCGCTAGTGTTTCCACGATTCCAAAGACTTTGTGTGATTTGTTAGGTTTCCGTGATTTTGATGATTGCTCTCTAAACTTGCACCTTGCGGATTCCACTATTAAGAAACCTATGGGAAGAATTAATGATGTTCTTATTGTTGCAAATAGGAATTATGTGCCCGTAGATTTTATTGTTCTTGACACAGATTGCAATCCTCCATGTCCTATTATTCTTGGTAGACCTATCCTTAGAACGATTGGTGCAATTATTGATATGAAGAATGGAAATATTAGATTCCAATTTCCGTTAAGGAAAGGCATGGAACACTTTCCTAGAAAGAAAATTAAATTACCTTATGAATCTATTTTGAGAGCCACTTATGGATTGCCTACCAAAGATGGCAATACCTAGATCTTTTCTTGCTTGTTATGCCTAGCTAGGGGCGTTAAACGATAGCCTTGTTGGGAGGCAACCCAATTTTATTTTTATTCCTTGCTTTTTGCTCCTGCTTAGTAATAAATAAATTATTTAGCCTCTGTTTTGGTTGTTCTTTTTGTGTTTAATTAGTGTTTGTGCCAAGTAGAACCGTTGGGAAGACTTGGGAAAAGTCTTGTTGAACTTGCTGTAAAAAACAGAAACTTTAGCGCTCATGAGAACTGCTGTCATTTTTATTTGGAAAGTGCTATTTAGTTAATTAGTTTTGAAGATGATTAATAGATAAATTCCTCACGTCCAGAAATGTAGTTAGAATTTTTGGGGTTCCAGATCTTGCGCTAGCTACAGATTACTACAGACTGTTCTGTTTTTGACAGATTCTGTTTTGCGTGTGTTGTTTGGTTATTTTGATGAATCTATGGCTAGTAAATTAGTTTATAAACAATATAGAAGTTGTAATACAGTAGGTATAACACCCATGTAAATAAAGAATGAGTTCTTTACAGTATCTTGAAGTGGTCTTTTATTTTCTTTCGCTAACGGAGCTCACGAGATTTTCTACTTTAAGTTTTGTGTTGTGAAGTTTTCAAGTTTTGGGTAAAGATTTGATGGATTATGGAACAAGGAGTGGCAAGAGCCTAAGCTTGGGGATGCCCATGGCACCCCAAGATAATCTAAGGACACCTAAAAGCCAAAGCTTGGGGATGCCCCGGAAGGCATCCCCTCTTTAGTCTACTTCTATCGGTAACTTTACTTCGAGCTATATTTTTATTTACCCCATGATATGTGTTTTGCTTGGAGCGTCTTGTATGATTTGAGTCTTTGCTTATTAGTTTACCACAATCATCTTTGCTGTACACCTCTTTTGAGAGAGCCATTCATGATTTGGAATTTGTTAGAATACTCTATGTGCTTCGCTTAGATCTTTTGAGTTATATAATTTTGCTCTAGTACTTCACTTATATCTTTTAGAGCACGGTGGTGGATTTGTTTTATAGAAACTAGTGATCTCTCATGCTTCACTTAGATTATTTTGAGAGTCCTAAATAGCATGGTAATTTGCTTAAAATCCTAATATGCTTGGTATGCAAGATTAATAATAAAACTCTCTTATGAGTGTGTTGAATACTATGAGAAGTTTGATACTTGATAATTGTTTTGAGATATGGAGATGGTGATATTAAAGTCATGCTAGTTGAGTAGTTGTGAATTTGAGAAATACTTGTGTTGAAGCTTGTGATTCCCGTAGCATGCACGTATGGTGAACCGTTATGTGATGAAGTCGGAGCATGATTTATTTATTGATTGTCTTCCTTATGAGTGGCGGTCGGGGACGAGCGATGGTATTTTCCTACCAATCTATCCCCCTAGGAGCATGCGCGTAATACTTTGCTTTGATAACTTGTAGAATTTTGCAATAAGTATATGAGTTCTTTATGACTAATTTTGAGTCCATGGATTATACGCACTCTCACCCTTCCACCTTTGCTAGCCTATCTAATACCACGCACCTTTCGCCGGTATCATACACCCACCATATACCTTCCTCAAAACAGCCACCATACCTACCTATTATGGCATTTCCATGGCCATTCCGAGATATATTGCAATGCAACTTTCCACCGTTCCGTTTATGACACACTCCATCATTGTCATATTGCTTAGCATGATCATGTAGTTGACATAGTATTTGTGGCAAAGCCACCGTTCATAATTCTTTCATACTTGTCACTCATGCATCATTGCATATCCTGGTACACCGTTGGAGGCATTCATATAGAGTCGTATTTTGTTCTAAGTATCGAGTTGTAATTGTTGAGTTGTAAGAAAAAGAAAAGTGTGATGATCATCATTATTAGAGCATTGTCCCAAGTGAGGAAAGGATGATGGAGACTATGATTCCCCCACAAGTTGGGATGAGACTCCGGACGAAAAATAAATAAAAGAGGCCAAAGAAGCCCAAATAAAAAAAGAGAAAGAAAAGAGGCCATAAAAAGATAAAAGGCCCAAAAAATGAGAGAAAAAGAGAGAAGGGACAATGTTACTATCCATTTACCACACTTGTGCTTCAAAGTAGCACCATGATCTTCATAGTAGAGAGTCTCTCATGTTATCACTTTCATATACTAGTGGGAATTTTTAATTATAGAACTTGGCTTGTATATCCCAATGATGGGCCTTCTCAAAATTTCCCTAGGTCTTCATGAGCAAGCAAGTTGGATGCACACCCACTTAGTTTCTTTTTGAGCTTTCATATACTTATAGCTCTAGTGCATCCGTTGCATGGCAATCCCTACTCACTCACATTGATATCTATTGATGGGCATCTCCATAGCCCGTTGATACGCCTAGTTGATGTGAGACTATCTTCCCCTTTTTGTCTTCTCCACAACCACCACTCTAGTCCACCTATAGTGCTATATCCATGGCCCACGCTCATGTATTGCGTGAAGATTGAAAAAGTTTTGAGAATGTCAAAAGTATGAAACAATTGCTTGGCTTGTCATCGGGGTTGTGCATGATTTAAATATTTTGTGTGGTGAAGATAGAGCATAGCCAGACTATATGATTTTGTAGGGATAACTTTCTTTAGCCATGTTATTTTGAGAAGACATAATTGCTTTGTTAGTATGCTTGAAGTATTATTATTTTCTATGTCAATATAAAAATTTGTCTTGAATCTTTCGGATCTGAATATTCATACCACAATTAAGAAGAATTACATTAAAATTATGCCAAGTAGCACTCCGCATCAAAAATTCTGTTTTTTATCATTTACCTGCTCGAGGACGAGCAGGAATTAAGCTTGGGGATGCTTGATACGTCTCCAACATATCTATAATTTTTGATTGCTCCATGCTATATTTATCTACTATTTTGGACATTATTGGGCTTTATTATCCACTTTTATATTATTTTTGGGACTAACCTATTAACCGAAGGCCCAGCCCAGAATTGTTGTTTTTTGCCTGTTTTAGGGTTTCCAAGAAAAGGAATATCAAACGGAGTCCAAACGGAATGAAACCTTTGGGAATGTGATTTTCTCACCGAATACAATTCAGGAGACTTGGACCCTACATCAAGCCAATTAACAGGAGGCCATGAGGTAGGGGGGCACGCCTGCCCACCCAAGCGCGCCCTCCACCCTCGTGGGCCCCCTATTGCTCCACCGACGTACTTCTTCCTCTTGTATATACCCACGTACCCCCAAACGATCAGAACAGGAGTCAAAACCCTAATTCCACCTCCCTAACTTTCTGTATCCACAAGATCCCATCTTGGGGCCTATTCTGGAGCTCCGTTAGAGGGGGCATCGATCACGGAGGGCTTCTACATCAACACCATAGCCTCTCCGATGAAGTGTGAGTAGTTTACTTCAGACCTTCGGGTCCATAGTTAGTAGCTAGATGGCTTCTTCTCTCTTTTTGGATCTCAATACAATGTTCTCCCCCTCCCTCGTGGAGATCTATTCGATGTAATCTTCTTTTTATGGTGTGTTTGTTGAGATCGATGAATTATGGCTTTATGATCAAGTCTATCTATGAATAATATTTGAATCTTCTCTGAATTCTTTTATGTATGATTGGTTATCTTTGCAAGTCTCTTCGAATTATCAGTTTGGTTTGGCCTACTAGATTGATCTTTCTTGCAATGGGAGAAGTGCTTAGCTTTGGGTTCAATCTTGCGGTGTCCTTTCCTGGTGACAGTAAGGGCAGCAAGGCACGTATTGTATTGTTGCCATCGAGGATAACAAGATGAGGTTTTCTTCATATTGGATGAGTCTATCCTTCTACATCATGTCATCTTGCTTAAGGCGTTACTCTGTTTTTAACTTAATACTCTAGATGCATGCTGGATAGCGGTCGATGAGTGGAGTAATAGTAGTAGATGCAGGCAGGACTCGGTCTACTTGTCTCGGACGTGATGCCTATATACATGATCATACCTAGATATTCTCATAACTATGCTCAATTTTGTCAATTTCTCAACAGTAATTTGTTCACTCATTGTAGAATACTTATGCTCTCGAGAGAAGCCACTAGTGAAACCTATGGCCCCCGGGTCTATCTCTATCATATTGTTCTCCTACTACTTTGCTATTTGCTTTGCCTCTATTTTACTTTGCATCTTTATCATAAAAATACAAAAAATGTTATCTTTATCATATCTATCAGATCTCACTCTCATAAGTGGCCTCATAGGGATTGACAACCCCTATTTGCGTTGGTTGCGAGGATTTATTTGTTTTGTGCAGGTACTCGCGCGTAGCCTCCTACTGGATTGATACCTTGGTTCTCAAAAACCGAGGGAAATACTTACGCTACTTTGCTGCATCATCCCTTCCTCTTCGGGGAAAACCAACACAGTGCTAAAAGAGGTAGCAGCGGGCCATCCACCTATTGGGCCCACGTGTCATACAACTAAAGGCAGGTGCAGTAAGTCAATGAAGTTGCGTCCCCCTCCATGCCGGTGCAGTATAGTCATCTCACCGGACCTCTAGTTGGGGCCAAACGAGAGAACTTTGATGTTTACTGGTTTATTGCTCCCCTTTGCATTTTGCGCCAAGTTTTGACCTTTGATTTAACTAATAAAATGTTAATGCATATAACAAAAAATGTTGTGTAATCCCAAAACACTTAGACTAGTCACAGTGGGGAGTAACTTAGAGTAGTAACATGCGTATGTTACTACTATATGTTACTACCTCCAAAGTGGGTAGTAACATATGTGTTGTGTCATGCATCACTTCATTTATTATGTTATAGACTCATCTTTTCTTAATATGTGTGATGTTATAGTAACTAGCTATGTTACCACATGCCTCTCTTTCTTCATTAATTAGAAGCTACATCATCTATTTTGCCTAGATAAGTGTCATGTTACCACCTATGTTACTCCCACTCTGGGTAGTCTTGGGCATGGTACATTAACTCCCTCCTCATTTCTAATTTCGTGACATATCAACCAATGAGAGATGTGAGTTGTGCATGCTTTCAATGACTTGAGACTACCAAACATGACATGAAGTGGTTAGTTCATTGCATGTAATCATATTAATTAGCAAAAATACACTAAGTTCTCTCACCGATAGGAATAAAACAATACACCAAGTATTTATTTACAGAGGGAGTAGTACATTTTTTGTGACATGCATTACTAGATATTGCTAGTCAAATACTAAATCCAGATGGACGTGGTAGTACTACTAAATCCAGACGGTGGTGCTAGTACTAGTAGTAGTACTACCAATGTACTAGTAGCACTGTACTACCTGTTGGTCGAATTATTATGTGTTGCTCCTCATAGTGATGTGACAAGACCCTGCGCCGGAGATGACACCTGAGTATAGGCGCCGTGTTCGGCATACCATAGTCAGCCTCACTGTCTGCAGTCACTATCATCATGGCTGTAGAGCTAGCCTGCTGACAACTTAGCCATGTTTGACATAATTTCCCGTGTGTAGATGCCCGTGCATTGCACGGAACACCAAGATTGGGGGTGGACGGCACCGACAGCGGCCATCATGCCAGATTTTTCCATGGCCTTCTAGATGTGGTTGGGAGGAGATAAGGCTGATTGTGAGAGACAACGAGTTGTTCATAAATA
Source organism: Triticum aestivum (assembly GCF_018294505.1). Classification (NCBI taxonomy): domain Eukaryota; kingdom Viridiplantae; phylum Streptophyta; class Magnoliopsida; order Poales; family Poaceae; genus Triticum; species Triticum aestivum. The sequence continues at coordinate 144,989,095 of NC_057809.1, forward strand.
GGGAACAAGTGCGGGCACCTTTTTGCAAAAACTGGTGAAGTTTGGTTTGTGTGCGTCAGATCTAGATCCGACGGCTATTGGTGAAAGATGGCAGGCGCAACATCATCACCAACTCAGGCCCTCTTTGATTCGCAAGATTTTGATAACGCAGGAACATGACACGACAATATTACAAGTTTCAAACTGATATTACAAATGTTAGGAGTAATGTTGTACCTACGAAGACGGAATTACTAGGAAGTTTACGTAAGAACATTCGTTGCTTTAGGTGGATGCAGGATTATCGTACAAACTAAAATCCACCGCCCTAACAAGTCACTAATGGGCAAATAAATTTTCGAGTCTCTGGCCACTTGATGTTTCAAAAACAAATTCAGCTTCTGCAGAGACTTTGTCATTTAGGCTTAGACACTTGCGGTGATCAGCACGCCATTCATTGTTGCGCTAGAGAACGCCAAACCTCATTACCTTGAGCACACTTGCCTGCAGAACAAAGAACCTGGCCAATTTAATCTCAGATGTGCTACCTCGATAGTCGATCAAATCAATTTCTGTAAGATGGAGATCAAGGCATTCGATGATATTGTTATAGTGCATCACATTTTTCACTTTCGGGTCTTTTTTATCCGCAAAATAAGAGAACATATTAGAGCAGCTGGCTCTATAAGATTGTCGTGTCATCAAGAGGTACCAATATCTTTCGCTCATATGATAGGGTTGGCTGGCTAGTGATATTTTTTCACTCTCTCTCTCTCTCTCTCTCTCATTTACCTAGGATCACGTGAAGAGCTTGGGCTTTTGTGGCCTTCCATTATGTGGCCGATGCCATATTTCTCAAAAGTATGCCACATAATACGCATCGATGTCAAATCAAAAGATTTTGGCACCGCTCTCGCGATGTAAGAGAGTTGGCACCGCTGTGCACACAGAACCACATGTACAGACAAATCAATCAAACCAACGACACCAGCCTCTCACTCTCCCAAACAAGTGTTTTTTATTGCCTCAGTCCTCTCTCTCCCACGCAAGTGTTTTTTCATTGCGTGAGTTGATTTGGCACCGAAGCAAAGTAGGTGATCCAGATTGGGGCACCAGGTGAGCAATGGAGGGGCATCGATGCCAAATGCATCACTAGTGAATTTGGCACGTGTTTTGGCCTACATAGTGGAGGGCTGTTACATCCCACTTTTGTACTACCTCATATTTAGTGTAAAATTTTAACCATATATTTACCTAAGAAAATACCAATGCATGTCACCAATAATTATACCATTTGAAATTCTGTTCAAATATGAGTCAAACGATATAATTTTTAGTGACATGCATTGACATTTTGTCAGTTAAATCTATGGTCAAATTTTGATACTCTACTATAAAATTGGAAGAGTAAACCAGGATGGAGGTAGTACTTGATAGGAAGAGTAAACCAGCATAGAGTTACTAGTCTAAGTTACTTTCCACTATGACTAGCCTAGGCTACTGTAGTAGTACAACAACAAAACGATGCAGGTGATCACGTGAGAAAAAAATACTAAAAACATTTCTTTCGGTGCAGTGCGTAGATGAAATTTTGAACACTACACTTGTCATTGTAATTTGGGAAAATTATGAAAAAATTGAGCTATGTTGTGATTACCATTTACTAATAGGAAAGAAGTTTCACCTCAATGAGTAGCTTCTCTGTGCTCGGAAAGCATGTAAGGAATCCAACAACTTGATGATAGATTTTATTGCCAAGATCTTCACTGTGCGCATAGACTGGGTCAAGCTTGTGGAATCATTTTCTGGAAGACGGTCATAAATACATCAAGAAGAAATTTAAAAATGTGAATTTCAAGAAGACAAAGAAGAAGATGAGTGTTGTACCTGAACGATTACGGATCCAATAAAGAGTTCGGAGAATTTGGCAGACGAGTACACCAACGCTGTCAATTTTGGCGCGTCAATGACCCAGATTTTTGTTGGACCTTCTAGATCAGATACAAGCAATCTCTCAAGGAAAGCCACATTCTCAATTACCATAACCCGGAACAGCTGGAGTGATCTCTTCCCAATTATAGTCTTGTTGCGGGGCCAGCAAGACACAAATATCCATCGGAGATTCGTCGAGGCGATGTGGAGGCTAATGAACCCGTGGATCTGCTCAAGACGAATGTACTCGAGCGTAGTACAGCTGCGGAGCAGGTGCTCCATAGCCTGCTTCGAGATGCCAACGTCAAAGAGGTCGAGCTGCTTGAGTTGAGGGAGAAGAAGGGTGGGCGCGACATTAATCTGGGGAAGATAGCAGGAGCTGAAGCTGGCGCGGTGCAGCGTTGGCATGAGGCGGAGCGCGGACGTCGGAGAAATATTGCCTTAAAAATTGTTTTGGAGTCGGTTTACTTACCGTACCACATACCTATTCCTTTTTGGAGTCTGAAACGTTCAGAAAAGTGTCCCTTATGTATTTCTCCTGGGTTACAGTTTTAATAATATTGGTTTCAACATTTATGGGATTACCTGAGATATAATGTTTAATTCTTTGACCGTTTACCACCTCCGGATTTGTGCCCTCGATGTTGTTGAATTTTATGGCACCAGAACGATAGACCTCTTCGATAGCATAGGGGCCTTCCCATTTAGAGAGATGTTTTCCTGCAAAAAATCTTAAATTAGAGTTGTATAGCAATACATAATAACCTACATTAAACTCACGCTTTTGTATCCTTTTGTCATGCCATCTTTTAACTTTTTCTTTAAACAACTTGGCATTTTCCTATGCTTGGGTTCTCCATTCATCAAGTGAACTAATATCAAATAACCTCTTTTCACCGACAAGTTTAAAATCATAGTTGAGCTCTTTAATAGCCCAATATGCCTTATGTTCTATGCCTTATGTTCTATGTTCTAGTCTTTTGCAAAATTAATTTGAGCTCTCTATTGCTCAACTCTACTTGACCACTAGACTGTGGGTGATAAGGAGATGCAATTCTATGATTAACATCATATTTAGCAAGCATTTGACGGAAAGCACCATGAATAAAGTGTGAACCACCATCAGTCATTAAATATCTAGGGACTCCGAACCTCGGGAAAATAACTTCCTTAAGCATTTTAATAGAAGTGTTATGATCAGCACTACTAGTTGGAATAGCTTCTACCCACTTAGTAACGTAATCAATAGCAACTAGAATATGTGTGTATCTATTAGAGGCAGGAAAAGGTCCCATATAATCAAAGCCCCAAACATCAAATGGTTCAATAACAAGAGAATAATTCATAGGCATTTCTTGATGTCTACTAATATTGCCAATTCTTTGACATTCATCACAAGATAAGAAAAACTTACGGGCATCCTTGAAGAGAGTAGGCCAATAAAAACCAGATTGCAATACTTTATGTGCAGTTCTTTCTCCAGCGTGGTGTCCTCCATAAGACTCGGAATGACACTTGCGTAGGATCTGTTCCTGTTCATGCTCAAGTACACAACGTCTAATAACACCATCAACTCCTTCTTTATAAAGATGTGGGTCATCCCAAAAGTAATGTCTCAAATCATAGAAGAACTTTTTCTTTTGTTGGTATGTGAAGGTAGGTCGTATAAATTTAGCAACAACATAATTAGCATAATCAGCATACCATGGAGTACTACGAGAAGTACTTATAACATTTAATTGTTCATCAGGAAAGCTATCATTAATAGGTAGTGGGTCATCAAGAATATTTTCTAACCTAGACAAGTTGTCTGCAACGGGGTTCTCAGCTCCCTTTTCTATCAACAATATGCAAATCAAATTCTTGTAGCAAGAGAACCCATCTAATAAGTCTAGGTTTAGCATCTTTCTTTTCCATAAGATATTTAATAGCAGCATGATCAGTTTGAATAGTTACTTTAGAATCAACAATATAAGATCTGAACTTATCACAAGCAAATACAATTGCTAAAAGCTCTTTTTCAGTAGTAGCATAATTTCTTTGAGCATTATCTAGAGTCTTACTAGCATAATGAATAACATTTAATTTCTTATCAACTCTTTGCCCTAGAACAACACCTACAGCATAATCACTAGCATCACACATAATTTCAAAGGGTAGGTTCCAATTAGGTGGCTGAACAATAGGTGGAGTGACTAATGCTTTCTTAAGTATTTCAAATGCTTCTACACAATCATCATCAAAGACAAATGGTATATCTTTTTGCAATAAATTAGTCAGAGGCTGAGAATTTTTTTGAGAAGTCCTTAATGAACCTCCTGTAAAATCCGGCGTGACCAAGGAAACTTCTTATACCTTTGATGTCCTTGGGACATGGCATCTTTTCAATAGCATCAACCTTGGCTTTATCAACTTCAATACCTCTTTCAGAAAGATTATGCCCCAAGACAATACCTTCATTAACCATAAAGTGGCACTTTTCCAAATTCAAGACAAGATTAGTTTCTTCACATCTCTGCAAAACTCGATCAAGATTGCTCAAGCAATCATCAAAAGAGGAACCATAGACGGAAAAGTCATCCATGAAAACCTCACAAATCTTTTCACAAAAGTCAAAGAATATAGCCATCATGCATATTTGAAAGGTAGCAGGTGCATTACAGAAACCAAAAGGCATATGTCTATAAGCAAAAGTACCAAAAGGGCATCTAAAAGTAGTCTTTGATTGATCTCTAGCCGACACAGGTATTTGAGAGAAAACCAGAATAACCATCTAGAAAGCAATAGTGTGTATGTTTGCATAATATTTCTAGCATTTGATTAATAAAAGGGAAGGGGTAATGATCTTTCTTAGTATCTTTATTTAATTTGTGGAAATCAATTACCATCCTATAACCTATGATAATTCTTTGTGGAATCAATTCATCTTTATCATTAGGAACAATAGTAATACCTCCCTTCTTAGGGACACAATGGACAGGACTTACCCACTCACTATCAGCAACGGGATAAATTATACATGCCTCCAGAAGCTTGAGTATTTCTTTTCTTACCACTTCTTTCATTTTAGGATTTAGACGTCGTTGAGGATCACGAACTGGTTTGGCATCTGCTTCCAAATTTATTTTATGTTGACATAGAGTGGGACTAATGCCCTTAAGATCATCAAGAGTATATCCAATAGCAGCACCATGCTTCTTTAGAGTTTTCAATAATCTTTCTTCTTCATGCTCTGAAAGGTTAGCACTAATAATAACAGGATATATCTTTTTCATCAAGATAAGCATATGTAAGATTATCAGACAAAGGTTTAAGCTCAAACACGGGATCACCCTTAGGTGGAGGTGGATTCCCTAAAACTTCAACAGGCAAATTGTGTTGCAGAATAGGTTCCTGTTTAAAGAATACTTCATCTATTTCCCTTCTTTCATTCATGAACATATCATTTTCATGGTCTAGCAAATAGTGTTCTAAAGGATCACTAGGAGGTACGGCAATAGAAGCAAGACCAATAATTTCATCCTTTCTAGGTAATTCTTCCTCATGATGTTGTTTACTAAATTTAGAGAAATTAAACTCATGAACGATAGCATCCAAGCCAACAGTAACAACATTCTTTGTGCAATCTATGGTAGCATTAACAGTATTTAAGAAGGGTCTACCAAATATAATGGGACAAAAGCTATCTTGCGGAGAAGTAAGAACATGAAAATCAGCAGGATATTTAGTTTTCCCACACAAGACTTCAACATCTCTAACAATTCCAATTGGTGAAATAGTATCTCTATTGGCAAGTTTAATTATGACATCAATACCTTCGAACTCAGCAGGTGTAATTTGATTCTTAATTTCTTCATATAAAGTATGCGGTATAACACTAGCACTTGCACCCATGTCACATAAGCCATGATAACAATGATCTCCTATTTTAAAAGAAATAACAGGCACGCCTACCACAGATCTATGTTTATCTTTAGCACAAGGTTTAGCAATTCTAGCAGTTTCACCTTCGAACTGAATAACATGCCCATCAATATTATCAGACAAGAGATCTTTAACAATAGCAATATTAGGTTCTACTTTAAATTGCTCAGGAGGTGTATAAGTTCTAATATTTCTTTTACGAACAACAGTTGAAGCTTTAGCATGATCCTTTATTCTAACAGGGAAAGGTGGTTTCTCAATATAAGAAGTAGGAACAATAGGATCATTATAAGTGACAGTCTTTTCTTCAACTTTAATAGGTGCAACTACTTTTACTTCTATGGGAGGATGATATTTAAACCACTTCTCCTTAGGGAGATCAACATAAGTAGAGAAAGATTCATAGAAAGAAGCTACTATCTCAGAGTCAAGTCCATATTTAGTGCTAAACTTACAGAAAATATCGGTGTCCATAAAAGATTTAACACAACCAAACTTAGGTGTCATACCTGACTCCCTACCTTCGTCGAGGTCCCAATCTTCAGAGTTGCGTTTAATTATATCCAATAAATTCCATCCGAATCCAATAGTCTTCATCATAAAAGAGCTGGCACAAGAAGTATCAAGCATGGTGCGATTGCTATCAGAAAGCCGAGCATATAGATTTTGAATAATCATTTCTCTCAAGAGCTCGTGATTGGGGCATGAATATAACATTGATTTAAGCCTCCCCCAAGCTTGAGCGATGCTTTCTCCTTCGAGAGGCCAAAAATTATATATATAATTGTGATCACGATGAACAAGATGCATAGGGTAATACTTTCGATGAAATTCTAGCTTCAATCTTTTATAGTCCCATGATCTCATATCATCACATAGCCTATACCATATCAATGCGTCTCCCTTCAAAGATAAAGGGAAGACCTTCTTCTTAGCAACATCATCGGGTATACCTGCAAGCTTAAATAATCCACAAACTTCATCCACATATATTAAGTGCTCATCAGGATACTTTATTCCATCTCCTGTAAAAGGGTCAGCCAGCAGTTTTTCCATCATACCCGAAGGAAATTCAAAAGGAGTTTCATTTTCAATAGGTTCAGTAGGTTGAGGAGAAACTCTTTGCTCCACTGGACGGGGTGAAGATACCCCGAACAAGCCCCTTAGAGAATTACTTTCCATAGTAACAAGTGACAGTAAAGTTCAGCACACTATATAAATTTTTCCTTACCAAATTCCCCCTACCAAAGGCGCTACACTGCCCGGCATTGGTGCCAGAAAAGAGTCTTGATGACCCACAAGTATAGGGGATCTATCGTAGTCCTTTCGATAAGTAAGAGTGTCGAACCCAACGAGGACAAGAAGGAAATGATAAGTGGTTTTCAGCAAGGTATTCTCTGCAAGTGCTGAAATAAGTGGTAACAGATAGTTTTGTGATAAGATAGATTGAAACGGGCAACAAGTAACAAAAGTAAATAAAGTGCAGCAAGGTGGCCCAATCCTTTTGTAGCAAAGGAGAAGCCGGAACAAACTCTTATAATAGGAAAAGCGCTCCCGAGGACACATGGGAATATCGTCAAGCTAGTTTTCATCACGTTCATATGATTCGCGTTTGATACTTTGATAATTTGATATGTGGGTGGACCGGTGCTTGGGTGCTGTTCTTACTTGAACAAGCATCCCACTTATGATTAACCTCTATTGCAAGCATCCGCAACTATAACAAAATTATTAAGGTAAACCTAACCATAGAATGAAACATATGGATCCAAATCAGCCCCTTACGAAGCAACGCATAAACTAGGGTTTAAGCTTCTGTCACTCTAGCAACCCATCATCTACTTATTACTTCCCAATGCCTACCTCTAGGCCCAAATAATGGTGAAGTGTTATGTAGTCGACGTTCACATAACACCACTAGATGCTACACAACATACATCTTATCAAAATATCAAACGAATACCAAATTCACATGACTACTAATAGCAAGACTTCTCCCTTGTCCTCTGGAACGAACGTAATTACTCACAAAGAATATTCATGTTCATAATCGGAGGGGTAATAATATGCATATAGGATATGAACATATGATCTTCCACCAAATAAACCAACTAGCATCAACTACCACTGGTGGAAAAAGGGCCTTTGGTCGCGGTTCGCAACTGCCATTAGTCGCGGTTGCGCAACCGCGACCAAATAGGCGCGACTAAAGGCCCCCCCCTTTAGTCGCGGTTGCTTAAGAACCGCGACTAAAGGTCCGTCCACGTGGGCGCCAGGCGGCCGTCGGGGCGGAGGACCTTTAGTCGCGGTTCTTCTGGCCAACCGCGACTAAAGGCCGCCGCAGGTTTAGGGTTTTAGCCCCCCCCCTAAACCTGTTTTCTGTTTAATTTGTATTGTTTTATTTCTTTTGTGCTTTATTTTAATTTTGAAGGAGTTTCACATATTCTACGGTACTACATACATGCATATGAATGTACAATTTCAAACAAATTTGAAATTAGAACCAAAAAGAATTCAAGAGGAATATACAATATATATTCAATATCATCGGATGACCATATACAATTTTGAACAAGTTTCCATACATAATTTAATGCATATAAAGTTCTACGTCCTCGTAATGGTGTTCTCCTTTAGGATGGAGGACTTCCCTCCTGAACCATCCAGCTAGTTCCTCTTGAAGTGGTCGGAAGCGAGCTTCTGGACTAAGCATCATCCGGAGGTTATTCCTCTGAGCATTGGTATCACTCGGAACCCGCTTAGAGGTGTATCTCCGGATTATCTCACAGACATAGTATCCACATAGATTGGTCCCCGCTGGCTGAATATCCCCACCATTCTTACCCTTTGACCTTTTGAATTCTAGCTCTTTTTTGAATTCACCGACCTTTGTATCTACGAACCGTCTCCAAACCCTACGAGGCAAAGAAAATTAAATGAACAAGAGAGTTATTAGTTACTTGATATTAGGAAATGAACAAAATAGGCCGATCGATATAGAGCGCAAATGAATGAAAATAATTACTTCTGCAGCATTCTTCTCATGCCGCCCCAAAGCTTTGGATCCATATTCAGAGAGTCGTGGACGAGACATTCTGAGGTGTCAACTTTAATTACTAGCAGAATCCAGTGGAACCTGCGGACACGATACATGCACAGTACGTCATGCATAACTCATCGATTAGCCGGCCACATACCATGCATGGAGTAAACAAAAGAGAATGTGCTCAAGACAGAAACACTCACCCAAAATGGTAAGGAAATAGAATATCACTTTTGAGTTCCTGCTTTGTAAGAAACTGCCACAGGTCTGCCTCCATGTCGGCGGGGTGATGCTCCAACACATATCCATTAACGATGTGTGGGTCAATGAACCCAACATCATGGATGTTCCTTACTCTGCATTCCTTAATCTTCATTCTGCATGTATAATAGCGGACACAACAATATAGTTAGGACATATATATAGTGCAGGCAATATGAACGAGATGGGGTAGAAATAAATCACTTACAGAACATAGCAACTGATGATAGATTTGTCGAGCTCGCGCAGATTGAAAAGCTGGAACAATTCACTCAGATGAACTTGTACATAGTAATGTTTGAAGTGATGCTCATATCTAACTTCCGCATAAATATATTCTTTGGCGTTTTTATTTTTTATGTAACACTTGTACCATTTCAGCAGACCTTTCATTTGTGGAGGTAGATCCTCTTCCTGCGCAGGCTCGACGAGAGGCCCATTCTTCACATATGTAATTACTACCTCCTTCACTGGCGCCTCATCAAGGCCTAACAGTTCACGAAGAGTAATACCTAAGTTGGCCGCTTGTTCTCTGGCACTCGTTACAGTCAATCCATGTGCTGCCGCAACTGCTATGATATCGGGGTCATCCGGACCGGCGGCTTTCACTATAAGCGGGGCAATCGATTGTTTACTTTGTTCCCCGAGCTGGGCAACTCGTTTCCCGCTTTTTTTACTTTCTAATTCCGTTTTCTCGGCCTCCTCCAAGGCTTTGTTCTCCTGGTTCTCTGCTCGCTCTTTCTTCTCCTTCAACATGAGTGCCTGCCTACGAAGTTCACGTGCATAGTCGTCAGGCAGATTCCGGTGGCCCGCGGCGCCCCTCTCCTTCAACTAGTTAAAATTAAAAAGAACAAAAAAAAGAAAAAAAAAATAAAAAATTTCGGTGGCCCGCGGCGCCCCTCTCTCTCTCCACGATCTCGCTCTCTGTCTGAGAGAGGCGCGTGCCTGCGCGCGCGGCAGTACCGAGGCCGGCCGGCGGCGTTGAGGGCGGGCGAGCGAGGCGGCGCGCGCGCGGTGGGCGAGGGAGGCCGGTGATAGCGGACGGCGGCGCCGTACGGGGGCGAGAGGGGGCGGCGCGCGTGGGCCGGGGCGGGGCGCGGTGTGCAAACATACGGCGGACGGGGCGGCCGGGGCGCGAGAGGACGATGACAGCGCGGCGGGCGACGGCGGGCGGCGTCGAGGGCGAGGGCGACGGCGACGGCCGCAGGCCTTCGGCGCGGCAGAGAATCGGAGAAGACGAGAAATGGAGGCGGCGGTTCGGGCCCTTGTATTTATAGCCCCCCCCCTTTAGTCGCGGTTGGCCAGACCAACCGCGACTAAAGGGTTTTTTGGCGGGTTTTTGCGTTCCCGCGCGCAACGACCTTTAGTCGCGGTTGGCCAGGCCAACCGCGACTAAAGGTATTTTTCAAAATACTTTTTCTTTTTCAAAATCTTAAAAATACAAATAATATATCAAAAAATTCAGAAAAATAAAACTAATTCAATTCAATATGTTAAAAACACAAATATTATATCAAAAAATTCAGAAAAATAAAACTAATTCAATTCAAAATTTTATACGCCTAGGCAGGAGTACGACAGCGACGATAGCAGCGACGACGACGGCGGCAACTTAGAAGGCGACGACTACCAGTACAACGGCGGCGGCTATGAAGACTACGAGTATGCATATTATACGCCTAGGCAGGAGTATGACTAAATCACTCCAAATTTCATGTATCATCAGTGGTATCTCGAATCATTCGAAAATGGACACCAAACACATCATGGGTAATATAATTCACATGATCCATTCAACAAAGTTTGGTACAATAAATTATTACACATCATTTCTTCCCTTGTGTCCCTGCTTGCTTACGATTGTGCCGCATCCATGGAGCATCCTCATCATCTAACTTAATGCTTGGGTCGGTGTTCACTTTGAAGGGCGGAATTTCAGCAAACATATTATAATCTTCTGACATGTCTGTCTTGTCCTCCACTCCCACGATGTTTCTTTTCCCTGAAAGAACAATGCGGCGCTTTGGATCATCGCATGATGTACTGATCGTTTTCTTATCTTTCCATTTCCTCGGTTTGCTACTCATGTCCTTCACATAGAAAACCTGAGCGACATCTTTCGCTAGGACGAATGGTTCATCAAGGTAACCAAGATTGTTGAAATCCACCATTGTCATTCCGTATTGCTGGTCCACCTTTACCCCACCTCCTGTTAGCTTGAACCATTTGCACCGGAACAAAGGGACCTTAAAGGAGGGTCCATAGTCAAGTTCCCATATCTCCTCTATGTAACCATAATATGTGACCTTTTGCCCATTCTCGGTTGCTGCATCAAAGCGGACACCACTGTTTTGGTTGGTGCTCTTTTTATCTTGGGCGATCGTGTAAAATGTATTCCCATTTATCTCGTACCCTTGGAAAGTCGTTATAGTCGGAGATGGTGTCTTGGCCAACATGTACAGCTGATCTACCTCAGCACCAGTGCGTTCCGCAGGCTTCGGCCGGTGATCTGCCTTGCCGTTGTAATGCTTGCCTTTCTTTCTTACTGGATGAATTTTCGGAAGAAATCGACGATGCCCAAGGTACACGTTCTTCTTACAATTTGGCAAATGTACACTTTCAGTCTCATGTAAGCAGTGCGTGCATGCATTGTATCCCTTATTTGACAGTCCCGAAAGGTTACTAAGAGCAGGCCAATCGTTGATGGTTACGAAAAGCAACGCTCGTAGGTCAAATTCCTCTTCTTTGTGCTCATCCCACACACGGACACCAGGTCTGTCCCACAGCTGTAAAAGTTCATCAACTAATGGCCTTAGGTACACATCGATGTCGTTGCCGGGTTGCTTCGGACCTTGGATGAGCACTGGCATCATAATGAACTTCCGCTTCATGCACAACCAAGGAGGAAGGTTGTAGATGCATAGAGTCACGGGCCAGGTGCTATGGCTGGAGCTCTGCTCGCCAAAAGGATTCATGCCATCTGTACTTAGACCAAATCTTATGTTCCTTGCGTCAGCTGCAAAATCTTTGAACTCTCTGTCGATCTTTCTCCATTGTGTTCCATCTGCGGTGTGTCTCAACTCCCCGTCCAACTTACGGTCCTCTTTGTGCCATCGCAACAACTTGGCATGCTCTTTGTTCCTGAACAGACGTTTCAACCATGGTATTATAGGAGCATACCACATCACCTTGGCGGGAACCCTCTTCCTGGGTTTCTCGCCCTCAACATCGTCACCAGGGTCATCGCCTCTGATCTTATAACGCAATGCAGTGCATACCGGGCATTCATTCAAATTCTCGTATTCACTGCGGTAGAGGATGCAGTCGTTGATGCATGCATGTATCTTCAGAACCTCTAAACCTAGAGGGCAGACAACCTTCTTTGCTTCGTACGTACTGGCGGGCAACTCGTTATTCTTTGGAAACATATTCTTCAACATTTTCAGCAAGTTTTCAAATGCCGAGTCAGCTACACCTGCCTGTGCCTTCCATTTCAGCAAATCCAGTGTGCAGCCCAGCTTTTTCAGACCATCATCGCATCCGGGGTACAACGACTTTCTGTGATCCTCTAACATGCGATCCAAATTTCCCTCTCCTTTTCAGTTTCGCAGCGTCTCCGTGCATCAGCAATGGTCCGACCAAGATCATCAACGGTCTCATCACGTGCCTCTTCTTCACCTTCACCTTCCCCTTCACCTTCCCCTTCACCTTCAGCATCCTCCATGAAAGTATCACCGAAATGAGCAAGATAGCTTTCATCGATGAAATCATCCCCTTCTTCATCTTCTTCCATTATAACCCCTCTTTCTCCATGCTTGATCCAACAATTATAGCTTGGCATGAAACCGTGCCGAAGCAGGTGCAGGTGAACTTCTCTTGAGGAAGAGTAACCCTTCTGATTCTTATAGTCAACACATGGACAGATAACAAAACCCTTCTGCTTGTTCGCATTAGCCACTACGAGGAAATCTTTCAAACCCGTAGTGAACTCGCGGGAGAATCGGTTACCGTACATCCATTGCCGATTCATCTGCATTATTATAATATAAATTATATAATTAACCATCATGCATTTGTTAAACTAACTAGCTATAAACAATAGAAATTAAACAATGAACAACACACATGCATATTTTATCAATGACACACATGCATGAAAGGTTCAAGTTGCTAACCGCGATCGAGGAGGAAAAAATAAATGAGGAACCTCAAGTGTGGCTCCAACACTTCATATCATGTTTGTTTCACGCTCTTGGGGCATTTCATCAAACACCTTGTGTGCATAAGAGGAACCAAAAGCAAACCTACACCCCCTTGTGAAGCTTGTGAAGAGAAGTGGCACCAAATGGCTAAGTGAGTGTGCTGAACTGGTATATATAGGGGAGGAGCTTTAGTCGCGGTTGGCCTGGCCAACCGTTACTAAAGGCCTTTGGGCACCTTTAGTCGCGGTTGGCCTAGCCAACCGCGACTAAAGCCCCTCACGTGCACCAGCTGGCCACCGAGCGCCCTGGGCCCAGGCCTTTGGTCGCGGTTCGTCTGCCGAACCGCGACTAAAGACTTCATTAGTCGCGGTTCCTACAGTTTCGCGACTAATGGGGCTAGACGGAAGCCTCTTTTTCTACCAGTGTACAAGGAGTAATCAACACTACTAGCAACCTACTAGCACCAATCCCGGACATTGAGACAAGAATTGGATACAAGAGATGAACTAGGGTTTGGAGATGAGATGGTGCTGGTGAAGATGTTGATGGAGATTGCCCTCTCCCGACGAGAGGAGCGTTGGTGATGACGATGGTGATGATTTCCCCCTCCCGGAGGGAAGTATCCCCGGCAGAACAGCTCTGCCACAGCTCTAGATTGGATCCGCCAAGGTTCCGCCTCGTGGCGGCGGAGTCTCGTCCTGAAAAGTTCCTCTTCTTTTTTTTCTCATCGAAAGACTTCATATAGGAGAAGATGGACGTCGGAGAGCCACCAGGGGGCCCACGAGGTAGGGGGGCGCGCCCTGGGGGGGCGCCCCCACCCTCGTGAGCAGGGTGTGGGCCCCCTGGCCTTCATCTTTGGCATTGATTTTTATTTATTTATTTTAAGATGTTCCGTGGAGTTTCAGGACTTTTGGAGTTGCGCAGTATAGGTCTCTAATATTTGCTCCTTTTCCAGCCCAGAATTCCAGCTGCCGGCATTCTCCCTCCTTATGTAAACCTTGTAAAATAAGAGAGAATAGCCATAAGTATTGTGACATAAAGTGAAATAATAGTCCATAATGCAATAAATATCGATATAAAAGCATGATGCAAAATGGACGTATCAACCACCGGGAGAGTAGGGCGGTCCGCACGGCAGATTTGGTGGGGAGGAGGCCGATGATGACGAGAAGCATGTCGTCAAGGAGGCTGCTGATGAAGTCCACGCTCGCTGGATGCGGTTTTGGCTCGAGCCGCCTCCGCTTGTTGGCTGCCTCACCGTCCATCTCAACCGGCGGTGACGCCGTTGTACACTTGTGCTGGTCTGTGTTGTGTGCTGGCCTTCTGGGTGTGCGCGAGTGCATCCTTTTGTGCATGCCGTCGCGCACTGGTGAATTGTGCGCGAGTTGTTCCTTCACGCGGAAGAAGTGTGTCCGCAATGCGCCCTCAATTTACTAGCGTGCGGGGTGCTACCCCAACGAGTGGTTTCAACTTTGTTTACTTCACCGCGTGACAGATGGGCCTCTAGTTTACTTATTTCCACCCACTGCCACATGGGCCAGCACACAAAGATAGAGAACACGACCTGACAAGGCAGCATTTGGACTGGTTGACCAGTCAACTAAACAATATACGGAGCTATACGCTGACACGGTGAGCGTATAATCCGTCGGCATAGAGAGTTCGAGTGAGAGGGGAGGCCCGTAAGAGATACTCCCTCCGTTCCAAAATAGATGACTCAACTTTGTACTACCTTTATACTGAAGTTGAGTCATCTATTTTGGAACGGAGGGAGTAGCAGAGAGAGAGAAAGAGCTACTCCCTCCGTTCAATAATGTAGTGCCAACATTTTTTTAAGTCAAACTTTTGAAACTTTGACCAAGTTTATAAAAAAATACCTATATCTACAATACCAAAGATAAATGATAGTATGAAGTAAGTACATGTTGTGATGAATCTAATGATCGTTCCAGATGTAAATGTTTTTCTCCACATATACCTGGTCAAACTTTTCTGAGGTTTGACTTTTCAAAACAACCATGCACATATCACGCATGAATCTCCCAGATACAAAAGCAAGGTCAGGAGATACACGAAGATAGCTAGTGCATGATTGTTTGCAACGGAGAGAGACACCCCTATAGCACATGTCCAATAGAGGTCTGGCCAACAAGGAACAAAGGTCGAGAGGGACACATGGAGAACATGGATGCATGGGGAGGGAGAGAGGGTGTGTTTGTGATAGAGAGATCCCCTCGAGATCGTGAGGGGACTTATATGGGTGGGAGATCGAGGGAGGTGCGTGCGAGATAGAAATATGCCTCGAGAGAAATCAAGATAGACCATGCACATGTTTGTGATGGAGACTAAGATTACCTAATCATATACATATAGGGGGGGGACTGCGTGTGCCTACATTTGAGTGACAGACCATCATACTGGGCTAGGCATGAGATTGTGTGTGTGTGCGTGTGAGACGGAGAGAGAACGAGGGAGATAGATAAAGTTTTAGATGGGTCTATCGAGTGCGAGTGAGATATGCATGTTTATGTGTGGCCCAGGTAGATGGAGAGTCTGAGAGAGAGAATTGATCCGAGACGACAGAGTGGTGCGTGAGAGAATTACGGGCAACGAGCCAAGGAATTTGTGTGCGTACAATGAGTGCACCCAAGATATTTAGCTTGGACTAGACAATCATACATAGTGTGCGAGAGAGACCTATAGATGGAGTATATATATGCATGGAACTAGAAAGCCCCCCCACACCCACACACAAAGAGAGGGAGAGAGAGAGATGGAGAGAGACGGAGAGGGACGGAGAGCGAGGGAGAGGGACCAACAAGGTTTGTGTGTTGGATGCGTGTGACGGAATTGAAGATTGTGGGAGAGAGAGAGAGAGAGAAAGCAGGAGTTCGGGAGAGGGGGAGGTCGCGTTTAATGCATCAAAGACTTATATAAACCATGTTTCGATATAAACTTGCATTCAAATATTTAAATTGGAGAACATGTTGTATGCAATGCACACATGAATGGAGATATGCGTATATCAAACAAGTTCATCAATTTGACTCTCAACATGTGCATCGAGTACTATAATACTGTACAACATGCTACTCGGTTGAGGTGTTTAATTTTGGATTTAGTTCACTATTTTGACCTGGTGAACGAGCTATTTCATTGAATCAGGATATTTCATTTTGGGATTGATTCCCGTTTTTGAGTGGGTCAACTATTTGTCATATAGTAAATCGCTAGCAACGAGCATGTAAAAACACATTACCCCCGAGCATCACCTCTCCATCTAAAAAAGAAGTGGCAAGCTAATATTTCAAAATTTGATTCGAATCAACTTGGTAAGGTAGACGTGGATGCTCATTCTACCAAAATTTGAACAAACCGTTAAATACCCTCTGCTCAGTGGAATTCGCCTGAGCAAATAAATGGGACACGTGAAATTACCGACCTATGTGGGACACGCATCAATTGGCTCGTTATACATCGAGGGTAGGTCCGTAACTTCATCCAAGCGCGCCTTCTCCTCGGCCGAATTGACATGTGCCGAATAATTCCTAAACCATGGTCGGCAAAACACCCTCTCCTTGCCCGAAATAGCTCGCTCCCATTATTTCAAAACACACTCTCCTCGCTCGAAATCGCTCGCGCACACTATATTTCAAAACACGCCCTACTCACCCGAAATCGCTTGCACCCACTATATTTCAAAACACGCCCTCCTCGCACGAAATCACTTGCACCCAGTATATTTCAAAACACGCCCTCCTCGCCCAAAATCGCTCGCGCCCACTATTTGGGAGAAGCAAAGTTACTCTACTATCCCCGACCCTCAGTACACAGACCCAAGCCAAGAAGCCTAAAGGAAGGGGTAGAACTGTAACTCTCCCCCACATTTCAGACAAATGTGTCCGTAAGACATGGTTCCCCCTCCTAATTCCCCATTCATACCTTGTGGGCGCCAAATCACCTTCTCCACGAAAGCTCCCTTCTCCCGAGCCGTGAAACCTCAGCCCCTCCTCCATGGCTCCCACCACCGCACCAAATTCACAGCCGCCCTCCTCTCTAATCCCGAAGACGCTCTCCATTTTCCCATGCACTGGGTCGTGTGCCTCTTACTCTGTGCTGCCGAAGCTTCCTCGACGACGGCTGCGTGAACCGTACCGGAGCCGACTCACCCCCACCGTTGTTCACGGCGCCGGAGTGGCTCCAACTTTGGACACGTCCAGAGCCCCGGCGCTGCTTCCCCGCAGCCGTCGACCATCGCGACATCTCTACTTCCCTGCCACCGGTAGCCACCGCAACCGCGCCGGCCTCACCGACTAGGTAGCTGGAGCTGCCTACTTCACCGGGCCGCCAGATAGGTCGCACCCTCATCTCAAATCACTTTATTTAGGCGTCAGTTGTTTGAATTTTTATTCTGGGCCAATCGATTCCCAATGGGAAGCAACACCCCTCGAGCCGGCGGAGCTCCTAGGCTGTCGGTTGGCTGGTGTCTAATGTAAGGGTGCGGGGGCACAAGTTCACCGTGGAAGCAGCGCTTAGATGGCTATCTTAGAGTTGGGTGGGTTGAAGGTACTGGCACCGCCAGATGTGGATGACAGCGAGTCTTTGTGGATTGGCCCGGGGGCGGTGCAACCACGGCAATGAAGTGGGGCCGGGAGCTGGGTTTTGCTCGGGGCCACAGGCGGTGGAGGCAGGCTGCTCTGCCGGTGGTCACTGGATCTTCGGGGAAGATTCCGAACAATGTTAGCCAGGAGGCACAAGACGGCCATCAAGCCATCCGGCATAGATCAGACAGTATGAAAATAAAATAAAATCATGTGACCCCAATTTAGTCTTCAGTCAACAGACGTGTAACCACTCTCGTACCTTGCTATTGATCTCTTATGGTATTTCTTCAGATCAAAGAGATGTGTCATTCTTAACATTATGTGTTTTCTGCATCTTCAGCCACACCGTCTTCTGACTCACTGCAGCTGCTCCAATAAGGGAAGCATGCACCAGAAGGCAGCTATAGTCCCCACTCAACAGTTCCTTGCATCGAATGAGCGTGCTCGACATGGAAAGCCACAACAACTACATGGTCATCGACAAGTCAGCACATGATGCTCACTCCTATGGATGGTAGCCAGATAGGTTATACCCTCATCTTACTTGTGTGCAACATTTATGGCTTTATTATTCATCTAAGCATTGAAAATAGATTCTCACATTTCACTGTATATTCATGCTGATCTGTTACGGGTCTTGTTCAGGAGTTAACGATGTTCCATAGTTCAGCTAAGAGATTTGTTCTTTAGGTAACATTGTTCCACAGTTATCATCCATCAGCCAATGCTATCCCATAGGCTGGTGATTATAGTATTATACCACTTCTAGTATAATCTATGTTGTTCCTTAATACTTTTGTGTGCCATCTAGTTTATCTCGAGTGCAAACGATACACATTCTGTAGCTTTCATCTATGTTGTCCCTTTAGTTTTTGAGACCTGTTGCTGCTAGTTAACCCTAGTCCTATGATACGTCTGCAACGTATCTATAATTTTTGATTGTTCCATGCTATTATATTATCTGTTTTGGATGTTTATGGGCTTTATTATACACTTCTATATTATTTTTGGGACTAACCTATTAACCCAGAGCCCAGTGCGAGTTTATGTTTTTTCCTTGTTTTAGAGTATCGCAGAAAAGGAAAATCAAACGGAGTCCAATTGACTTGAAACTTCACGGAACTTATTTTTGGAAGGAAATCAACTCGGGATACTTGTAGTCCACGTCAAGGAAGAAACAAGGGAGCCACGAGGCAGGGAGCGTGCCCACCCCCCTAGGGTGCGCCCTCCATCCTCGTGGGCCCCTCGTGGCTCCCTTGACATACCTCTTCCGCCTATATATATATCCATATACCCTAAAACGAGCGGGGAGCATAATAGATCAGGAGTTTCGCCGCCAGAAGCCTCTGTAGCCACCAAAAACCAATCTAGACCCGTTCCAGCACCCTGCCAGAGGGGGAATCCCTCTCCGGTGGCTATCTTCATCATCCCGGTGCTCTCCATGACGACGAGGGAGTAGTTCTCCCTCGGGGCTGAGGGTATGTACAAGTAGTTATGTGTTTGATCTCTCTCTCTCTCTCTCTCTCTCTCGTGTTCTTGAGGTGGTACGATCTTGATGTATCGTGAGATTTGCTATTATAGTTGGATCTTATGATTTTTTCTCCCCCCTCTACTCTCTTGTAATGGATTGAGTTTCCCCTTTGAAGTTATCTTATCGGATTGAGTCTTTAAATATTTTAGAACACTTGATGTATGTCTTGCCGTGCGTATCTGTGGTGAGAATGGGATATCACGTTATTCACTTGATGTATGTTTTGATGATCAACTTGCGGGTTCCGCCCATGAACCTATGCATAGGGGTTGGCACATGTTTTCGTCGTGATTCTCCGGTAGAAACTTTGGGGCACTGTTTGAGGTTCTATGTGTTGGTTGAATAGATGAATCTGAGATTGTGTGATGAGAATCGTATAATCATACCCACGGATACTTGAGGTGACATTGGAGTATCTAGGTGACATTAGGGTTTTGGTTGATTTGTGTCTTAAGGTGTTATTCTAGTACAAACTCTAGGGCAGTTTGTGACACTTATAGGATAGCCCAACGGATTGATTGGAAAGAATACCTTTGAGGTGGTTTCGTACCCTACCATAATCTCTTCGTTCGTTCTCCGCTATTAGTGAATTTGGAGTGACTCTTTGTTGCATTTTTAGGGATAGTTATGTGATCCAATTATGTTATTATTGTTGAGAGAACTTGCACTAGTGAAAGTATGAACCCTAGGCCTTGTTTCAACGCATTGAAATACCGTTTACGCTCACTTTTACCACTTGTTACCTTGCTGTTTTTATATTTTCAGATTACAAAAACCATTATCTACTATAAATATACCACTTGTATCACCATCTCTTCGCTGAACTGGTGCACCTATACAATTTACCATTGTATTGGGTGTGTTGGGGACACAAGAGACTCTTTGTTATTTGGTTGCAGGGTTGCTTGAGAGAGACCATCTTCATCCTATGCATCCTACGGATTGATAAACCTTAGGTCATCCACTTGAGGGAAATTTGCTACTGTCCTACAAACCTCTGCACTTGGAGGCCCAACAACGTCTACAAGAAGAAGGTTGTGTAGTAGACATCAAGCTCTTTTCTGGCGCCGTTGCCGGGGAGGTGAGTGCTTCAAGGTATATCTTTAGATCTTGCAATTGAGTCTTTCAGTTTCTTGTTTTATCACTAATTTAGTTTATAAAAGAAAATTACACAAAAAAAAGGAATTAAGTTTGTCTCATACGCTTCATCTTTTTAATAAAAGGAAAATTGTGCCTAAGTGTTAGAAGAAGAATGCATTAAAATGTTTGGCACTAAATCTTTGAATGATGAGCATGATTTCAATGTTGTTAGTATGCACTCCTTGAATATCCATGGTACTAATGATGATTGCACTAGTTATGATGAAAATGTCTCCTATAAACATGTCAATTTTTGTGGAGTGCATTGGGTTTGTAAGTACACACCAAATAGGGAAGATAGATATTGCATGAGGCATAAGTACTTAGAAACTAAATTGTTGCAAGAAAGGCTAGATGATTGTGCTGAAAATTTAAATTTTATTGGCCATACTTGTGGACTTTGCAATGAACAGGGTCATTTAGCTATCCGATGCAAATTGTTTCATGATCTAATCATGTCCAAAAATTGTGATGACTTGATTTCCCTTGCACATTATAATGAACTTAGTTTGCTTATGGGATACGAAGAAATGAAACGTATAACTAAGCATCTTCCAGAATTTGCCCGTTATAAACTTCTTGGCTTTGATCTAGAGGAAATTTATATGTATTGTGCGGTGAATTGTATTGAAAATTCTTATATTTCCAATTACATAAAGAAAAGAAAATAAATAGAAGATGAAGAGAACACTAATGGAAGGGAAGAGACTTCCCAATATTCTCCTATTATTTCTTATGATGAATCAGGTAACGAGGAGGAGCCTTCTATTCAACCAATCTCATTAATAAGAAGCTCCAAAAAGAGGATTGAACCCACACATGAGGTGAAGAAGAAGAAAAGAAAAAGGAAGAGAGGTAAAAAGATATCTCTCCCAAATAATGTTGCTCCTATTATTGTTTTGCCTCATGAAAATGAAGATGGTGCACTTGATGATGATCTCGTTATGCCTATTGCTTGTTGTGATGATTATGATTGGGAAGATAATGATACTCCTTATGATCTTGAAAATCTTTTTGGCACTTCTTGGAAGAATATGATAATTGCTATACTATTGGTGTTATCCATACTATTAATGATGAGAGTGATTATGCTTATGATACGAAAAAGCCCAAGCTTGGGGATGCTATGTTTGATGTGATGTTTTTGAGAATATATTTTCTGCAATTAATGTTTGTCCCAAGCTAGGGGATGTTACGTTTAATGAAGATGATATTTTTAGTCTCCCAAGTTTTGATATGCAAATTTATAATGATGATAGCATGCCTCCTACCTATGATGATTATTGTGATGATACTTATGCTATAAAAATTATAATTATATTTATAAAACTTGTCATGATTATGATTACCCCTTTTCTGAACATTACTATTTTAATGTGGAAACAATTTATAGTATTCGAGTCTCTTATGATACTCCCACTATTCCGAATGAGAAGAATTTTGCTTGTGTGGAGAGTAATAAAATTTCTATGCTTGTAGATCATGAAAAGAATGCTTTAGGTGCTGGTTATATTGTTGAATTCATTCATGATGCTACTAAAAATTATTATGAGGGAGGAATATATGCTTGTAGGAATTGCAACAATATCAACTTTCCTCTCTATTTTCTTAAAGTTTTGAAGTTATGCTTGTTTTACCTTCCTATACAAGTTGATTCTTATTCCCACAAGTTTTTTGCTCACAAAATCCCTATGCATAGGATGTGGGTTAGACTTAAATGTGCTAGTTATATTCTTCATGATGCTCTCTTTATGCATCATTGAAATCATCATGCCTAGCTACGGGCGTTAAACGATAGCGCTTCTTGGGAGGCAACCTAACTTTATTTTTGTTCCTTGCTTTTTGCTCCTGTTTAGTAATAAATAATTAATCTAGCCTCTTTTTAGATGTTAGAGAGTCTTCACATAGTTGCATAATTATTCGACTACTCATTGATCTTCACTTACATCTTTAGGAGTAGTTTGTTGTTGCTCTAGTGCTTCACTTATATCTTTTTAGAGCACGGTGGTGGTTTTATTTTATATAAATAGATGAACTCTCATGCGTCACTTATATTATTTTGAGAGTCTTTAGAACAGCATGGTAATTTGCTTAAATAATCCTAATATGCTAGGTATTCAAGATTAGTAAAAAAATTCCTATGGGTGTTTTGAATACTAAGAGAAGTTTGATGCTTGATGATTGTTTTGAGATATGGAGGTAATAATATCAAAGTCGTGCTTGTTGAGTAGTTGTGAATTTGAGAAGTGCTTGTGCTGAAGTTTGGAAGTCACGTAGCATGCACATATGGTAAACGTTATGTAACAAATTTTAAACATGAGGTGTTCTTTGATTGTCTTCCTTATGAGTGGCGGTCGGGGACGAGAGATGGTCTTTTCCTACCAATCTATCCCCCTAGGAGCATGCGCGTAGTGCTTGGTTTTTGATGGCTTGTAGATTTTTGCAATAAGTATGTGAGTTCTTTATGACTACTGTTGAGTCCATGGATTATACGCACTCTCACCCTTCCATCATTGCTAGCCTCTTCGGTACCGTACATAGCTCTTTCTCACATTGAGAGTTGGTGCAAACTTCGCCGGTGCATCCAAACCCCGTGATATGATACCTGCAACTGGTGTTGTAGTAATCTGTGAGCCACTAGGACTCAGCAATCCCATTACTATGGGTGTCAAGACTAGCGAAGCTTAATGGGCAAGGAAGGGGTAAAGTTGTGAGCTTGTAGCAACGACTAAGCAATGTATGGTGGCTAACTTACGAATACAAGAGTAAGATGAGAAACTACACAAACGGTCGCCAACTAAAAAGGATCAAGAAGTGGTCCAGAACTACCTACGTTCAAACATAACCCAACCGTGATCTCCTCTCGAACTTCCCCGAAAAGAGACAGTCACGGTTACACAATGCGGTTGGTGTATTTTAATTGAGTTTACTTCAAGTCTTCTACAACCGGATATTAATAAATTCCTATCTGCCACATAACCGTGGGCACGGCTCTCGAAAGTTTGAACCTTGCAGGGGTTTCCCATGTTAGCCCATGACAAGCTCATGATCCGAGGAGACAATCCTCCATCACATGACACCCGATCAGACTCAGAATCTCGGTGCACAAGACATTTCGACAATGGTAAAACAAAACCAGCAAGACCTCCCGATGCACCGACCTAGCCTGATAGGAGTAGCGTGATCTCGTTCCTAGGGTACACCGGATGAGCTATGTGTACATGTATATACCAAATACCTCAAGTTGCCTTGGGGCGGCCCCGCATGGTGCTCTAGTTTGGACCAACACGAATGTGGAGCATCGGCCCGGGGGTTGATTAAAAATCCACGGGGGCCGGCAAGTCCCTATGAAAGTTTTAGTTGTTATTAGGCAAATGGTAAAACCAAGGTTGGGCCTTGCTGGAAGAGTTTTATTCAACGCGAAACGTCAAGAGGGTCCCATACCCCTCATCGTGTTAGGGACGCAAAATCATGGAACATAACACCGGTATGACGGAAACTAGGGCGGCAAGAGTGAACAAAACACCAGACATAAGGTTGAGCCTTCCACCCTTTACCAAGTATATAGATGCATTAATTGAATAAGAGATATTGTGATATCGCATGATATCCATGCCCCAACAAGGAACAACCTGCAACTGCACCTGCAACTAGCAACGCTATAAGAGGGGCTGCACAAAGCAGCAACATAGCCAAACAATGGTTTGCTCGAAAGGGCAAAAAGGTTAGAGGTTTTCATGGCAATTTGGGAGGCTTGATAAACAAGTGGTAGGCAGCGTGACATAGCAATAGAGAGAACAACTAGAATAGCAAAGATAGTAGTGAGATCCAAGGTGACGGTCATCTTGCCTGAAATCCCGCTGGGAAGAAGAACGATTCCATGAAGCAGACGAACCAATTTAGTCGAACAGATCCTCGGAATCGCAATGTTACCGGAACTATCAAGGAGAAGCGCAACCGGAAAGAAGCAAGCATCACGGCAAACAAACATCACATAAACATGGCATGATGCACAAACAAGTATGATGCATGTCATGTTTAATGATTCATGGCATGGCAAGTGCAACAATAAAATACTACAAATTAAGTGGAGCTCAATATGCAACGAGTTGCATATTGATGAAACACCACATTCGATTATTTAGTTAACTCTCGTTTATGTACTCAACAATATTAAATGTTGGTTAACATGGCAAGAAGTGAGGCATAAGTAAACTACACATTTTTAGGCAATTTAAATGAGGCTGGAACAATAAACAACAATTCCGGTAAATCCCCACATGTGCATATAGAAATTTAATGCAAACAACAATTTTAAACAATTAAATGTTGTTAACATGATGCGGATGACATATCCAAGTTATATGCAATTTTTAAGGAAAAGTTGACATCAGCATGATATGAAGCATTTGTCACCGTGGCGGAAACGAAAGGGGTGCCACGGCAACAACAACGTAAATGGTGCCATGGCAACATTCCGATTCCGGTAGCTCATGGAGATAGTGGGGTGATCCCGGTTACCGGGTTCCCATAGGTTGACGACATGGAAAACAAGGAACGTGCAAACAATTCACATACGGTGCAAACGCGTGGTTCATCTCATACATCACTCATGCATTCGTTCATGGCGGTCGTCCTCGGCGGTTATACCTTCGAAGCATGTGTTTTGGGGCGGATCGAGTAAGTAGAGGGAAGTAGACGTTCTCGCAACGGTAGTGGAAGTAGTGGTATGATACGGCTACAACATATCTATAATTTTTGATTGATCCATGCTATTATATTATCTAATTTGGATGTTAATGGGCTTTATTTTACACTTTTATATCATTTTTGGGACTAACCTACTAACCGGAGGCCCAGCCCAAATTGCTGCTTTTTTGCCTATTTGAGGGTTTGGAAGAAAAGGAATATCTAACGGAGTCCAAACGGAATGAAACCTTCGGGAACGTGATTTTCTCAACAAACATGATCCAGGAGACTTGGAGTGGGCGTCAAGAAACAACCGAGGAAGGCACGAGGCAGGGGCGCGCGCCTACCCCCTGGGTGTGCCCTTCACCCTCGTGGGCCCTCTGCTCGTCCACCGACGTACTTCTTCCTCCTATATATATCCACGTACCCCCAAACATCCAGGAGCACCACGAAAACCTAATTCCACCGCCGAAACCTTCTATACCCAAGAGATCCCATCTCGGGGTCTTTTCCGGAGCTCCGCCGGAGGGGGAATTGATCACGGAGGGCCTCTACATCAACTGCATGGCCTCTCCAGTGATGTGTGAGTAGTTTACTTCAGACCTACGGGTCCAGAGTTATTAGCTAGATGGCTTCCTCTCTCTCTTTGGATCTCGATACAAAGTTCTCCTCGATTCTCTTGGAGATCTATTCGATGTAATCTTCTTTTGCGGTGTGTTTGTCGAGATCCGATGAATTGTGGGTTTATGATCCAGATTATCTATGAACAATATTTGATTCTCCTCTGAATTCTTTTATGTATGATTTGTTTATCTTTGCAAGTCTCTTCAAATTATCAGTTTGGTTTGGCCTACTAGATTGATCTTTCTTGCAATGGGAGAAGTGCCTAGCTTTGGGTTCAATCTTGCAGTGCTTGATCCCAGTGATAGAAAGGGAACCGACACGTATTGTATTGTTGCCATCGAGGATAAAAAGATGGGGTTTATATCATATTGCATGGGTTTATCCCTCTACATCATGTCATCTTCCTTAAAACATTACTCTGTTCTTATGAACTTAATACTCTAGATGCATGCTAGATAGCGGTCGATGTGTGGATTAATAGTAGTAGATGCAGAATCATTTTGGTCTACTTGTCGCCCACGTGATGCCTATAGACATGATCATACCTATATATTCTCATAACTATGCTCAATTCTATCAATTGCTCGACAGTAATTCGTTTACCCACTGTAATACTTATGCTCTTGAGAGAAACCACTAGTGAAACCTATGGCCCCGGGTCTATCTTCCATCATATTAATCTTCCAACACTTAGTTATTTCCTTTGCCATTTATTATTATTTGCATCTTTATTTCTCTTTACCATAAAAATACCAAAAATATTATCTTATCATATCTATCAGATCTCACTCTCGTAAGTGACCGTGAAGGGATTGACAACCCCTTTATCGTGCTGGTTGCGAGGTTCTTATTTGTTTGCGTAGGTGCGTGGGACTTGAGCGTGATCTCCTACTGGATTGATACCTTGGTGTCGGATTTCGGGTTCCGGCAGACCCTTGAGGTTTGAACACTGGGGTGCGCGCGGAGATTTCGCCTCCTATCTACCTGCACTCCTCCGCCTTACTAGGATCTAAACTCAGGAAAGAACAACACAAGAGACACAGGGTTTATACTGGTTCGGGCCAATGTTGTGGTGTAATACCCTACTCCAGTGTGTGGTGTGGTGGATTGCCTCCTGGGCTGATGATGATGAACAATACAAGGAAGAACAGCCTCGCGAGATTCTGTTCTTAGCTGGGGCAATGAACTGCTGGGAGGGGCTCAGTCACCTTGCTCTCTCTCTCTACCTGATCTTCTCTATCTTTCCAACTCTCTGGCCAGCTCTTTTCCCCCCAGCCTCTAGCCTCTCGCCCCCTTTGGCTCTGTGGGTGGCTAGTCCTATTTATAGAGGCCCTGGTCCTCTTCCCAAATATTGAGCGGGAAGGGAGCCAACAATGGCGGGCTAATTTGAAGGGGGACAACTAGTATCAACTATCCTGACAAAAGTAGTCTTCGCCTGTGCAAAGCTCTGGTGATGACGCCGTCTTGGGCTCCACGGTGACCTCCGTGTCGTAGTCCTCCTGGTCTTGGTCTCGTTGCACCGAAATGGCAACCTTTACCTGATGCCTCGGTACTCCGCGGCTGCGCTTGCCCCCTTTGCATCAAAGAGGAAGGGAGGACATTGCGCGGGCTGGCACCCGCCTGGCGCCCCCGGTCGTCATGGCTTGCGTCACAGGCACCTCGTGTGGTACCCCGCCTTGATCTCTCCGCCTCCTCGTGAGCCAGCCTGACGAGGCCACGCCTGAGGAAGCTCCGCATTGTCCGCCCCGCGAGGCTTGGCCCCTCGCGAGGGTCTTGGGTTTGTGTTGGTGAAGATGGGCCGTGCTGGGCCCCCCTTTGAGCCATGCCGCAGGCCGCAGGCAGGCAAGTCTGGGGACCCCATTCCCAGAACGCCGACAGTAGCCCCCGGGCCCAAGGCGCGCCCGGACTTGGCCGTGCCGGGAGGCGGAAGGGCAAGAGCGAAGCGCCGCGGGCCCTAACAGCCTGCGGCCTTGGGCGCCGCGTGGCGGTTGGTTGGTCGTGGGCGTCTCCACTTCCCCATGGCGCCTCAGCAACTGCGCAGATTGGACAAGTCCCTGCATGCAAAGCGGGTCAATATTACCTGCAATCATGGAGGTCGGCAGTTGGCCTTCGCCGGCCATAAGTACGGGACAACGCGCGCCCTTCCAGTCCATCCCTCCTTGCTTCTCCTTCTTCCCGATCCTTGCTCCGTCTTGCTGCGGTGGCTCCGATCCGCCGGTTCTCGACGGCAGAGAAGGGAAAAGCTCCCCGAGAGGAGCCAGACCCACTCCCGCCGAAGAAACGGCTCGTCCCCCGTGGCCCGGACGAAGGGGCCCTTAAGGTGGTGTCGAGGCCTTGGTGCGAGCGGGTGCCGCCGGGGTCCCTGCTGCCATTGTACACCCACGTCGACAGCCCCGAAGGAGCTGATGCTGACCACCATGGGAGGTGCCGCCGTCGGCCCGACGGGTCACGAAGGTGTGGGTCGTCCCCCCTGGGGTCCACACCGAGGGCTCCTCCCGATAGTTCATGCTCCGCGTCGCCATTCCTCTTCAGTCTTGGATCCGCCTTCCTCCCTTCTGCGCCTCCATCATCCCGCAGGGGGAGCCCCTAGAGCTCTAGCTGCAGCACGCCGGCTGCAGCACCCTCGCGACTGAGGCAAACGTCGCGATCGTTGCCCCGGGCGAGGTCTTCATGACTCGGGGCTGGAGAGAGATCGCCCGGGTTTGCAGGGTAAGGGGCGTCTTCGCGGTCCACTTGGATTATGACGGTGCTTCGGTGATGATCTTCAAGGTCTTCGATGCGAGCGGGCGCCGGCTGGAGTGCTGCCCCGGGGAAGGTGGCCAGGACCCTGCCACGACGAGGACTGGGCCCGCCAACCGCTCCCTTGGCGGCTCCTCAGGCGGTGGAGGCGTCGGAGGCTCCAGCGACTCTGGCGAGCTCTTCGCGACTCCGGAGACGAGCGACGACACCTACGAGCCCCCGAGCCGGCGCCGCTCCTGGAGCAGGGCGGGCTCGTCAGGCCGCTGCCGACTCTGATCTTGATGGGGTTGGCATCGGTGCTTGACGGCCCACTATTGATGATGGTGTCTTTTGTAGGGTCGTGCGTAGTTTGTGTCCCTTTAGGATATGTTCCCTGCGAGGAATCAAAAACGCGCCCCGTGGGGGCTTGTAAGGTGCCTGTGATCTTGTTTTGTTAATATAACCCTTGTCGTAGAATTGCGCGAGTTGCTCATTCCGTCTTAGCTCAGTCCTCCCTTTCGAACCTCATGAGGGCTTGGTGCTCTGCGCCGACAGGTCCCAGTCCCAAGGCAGCTTCAGCCGTCGCTGGTATGCCAGGTCGCGATGTCGTGGTCAAGGCAAGGAGGTGAGCGACCCGGAGTCCGGTAAGAGCCCCTGAGTCGCGATGCTCAGGAGGTCCCCTTTGGCGCCCAAGCAGCCATTGTTTGGTGAGAAAGGAGAGCAGCATCGCTAACACGGGATAACATTAGGTGCGAGGATGGTGCCACGGTAGCTGGCGCTTCCGGGTGATGACTTATCTCGAGGATCGGGGGTCGCTCTCTGGTGTGTCGCCGGGTCCGTGCATCGGCAGGCGCGAGGTTGCTCGGCGAGGTCCTCGTGTGTCTCTCCCTTCTCGCCTTTGCTCCCCTTTCTGCTCTACGTCCTCGGGTCCCGGCCCTCGAGCGAGTCTCAGCCATCGCTGGTATTCCAGGTCGCGATGCCGTGGTCAAGGCCAGAGGGTGAGGGCTGGAGAGCCAGCAGGAGCCCTGAGTCGTGATGCTCAGGCACCCCCCTTTAACGTGCAAGCGGTTCGCGCGGACGAGACCGAAGGAGAAACCGCAAGGGCCTCGCCTGACGCAGCTCCTTCGGGAGGTCCTGCAGGTCCATCATAGAAGAAACAAGGGGTTTCCATGACAATTGACAGTCAGCCGTTGGTTGCTTCCGAGGGGTAGTGAGGCACTGAAGGCTTGACAAGGTGACGCTATGCGGGGCTGCTGCGGCCAGAGCTCAGCCATCCAGGTTTGTCGGTGTTGCAGGGACGGACCCATGCGCAAGCGTCGTGCCGTTTGGGAGCAGCTTCGTTAGTTGGCGCCAGCTGAGCAGGCAACTAGGTAAAACACATTATCCGCGAAGGAGTGGATTCATTCAAATAGATGCTGGGAATATGGACATCACTGGGTCAGGCCCGAGCGGCTTGGGGATCATGCAGCCCGAGGGACGCCCCCAACAAGGTAAGCTAACAACATGGAATAAAAAAGGGATACACGCCGCAGGGATGGACCCACGCGGCCTGGGAATAATGCAGCCCTGGGGGGCGCTCCCAGCTGGAAATAAAACTCGAAGGATGTCACCTGATGATGTTGAGGACGAAGGAGCATTGGTGTAGCAGACTCGCCGGGCTGAGGAAGCCGATCCTCATGAGCCCCCAGGCCCAGGGGCCTCGGGAGGCTCCGGAGGCGCTGGCGGCTCCTCACGGGCCATCTCCATCCCTGCCAGGGCTGCGGAACGCCTAGCCTCTCGTACCTCCGTGATGCCCCTCATGAGGCGCCGGTACGTGTCAGCCGCGTTCGGCAAGCTGTAAGGCATGCGAACGTAGTTGTGGGGTGGGCCTCCGCAGTGCCCCACTCGCGAGGGCCAGAGGCGCTCCAGAGAGGCGACTCGGTTGAGCCCTGGTATGTCGACGCAGACGCGCAGCCCACCATCCTCGCCTGGATGGGAAGCCACTGCTGGTAGGCAGTGGCCGCCTTTCATGACTCTTGACTCCTGTAGCTCCTGAATGGCCTTGCTGACGAACTCATGAGGGTCTGGGTCTCCTTGCCTTGCTCCTTCTTGAGGGAAACGTGCTTCGAAACACGCCTCCATGTGGTGCCCAAGCGCCTCCCTCGTGACACTAGCTAGGTCGGTGGCCCTCCAGGGGAGAGCCCCCGAGCCCTTCCTGAGGAGGGCGCTGGGCACGCTTTCCTATGCGATGGAAGGAGGTTCCCCCTGGGCAGGCGCGGGCCCAGAGGGGCCTGACTCCCGAGTGGTCGGGCCGGACGATGTCTTCTTCTTCCTAGGGGCGGTCTCGGGAGGCCTCCTGCTTCCACGATCCGGGTCTTCCAGTGACGCAGCCTGAAAGGCTCGTTCCAGGGAACACACCGCATCCTTCTCTTCACAGGGCACCGTGATGACTCCGCCGCTTCCTGGCATCTTGAGGACGTTGTATCCATGGTGAGTTACGGCCATGAACTTGGCCAGCGCTGGGTACTCAAGGATGGCGTTGTACGGCAGGCAAATGTGAGCGACGTCGAAGTCGATAAGCTCGGTGCGGTAGTTGTCGCGTTCCCCAAAGGTGATAGGGAGGCGGACCTGCCCAATCGGGGCCGTGGAGCTGTCGGTGATGCCGGAGAAAGGCTTGGTTGGCTGAAGCTGGCTGTAGGGCACTTGGAGGTTGTTGAATGTTTCCACGGACAGGACGTTGAGCCCTGCCCCGCCATCGATGAGGGTCTTGGTGACCACCACGTTGCTGATGATCGGGGAACAAAGCATCGGGAGAACTTCAGCTGTAGCCGCACACTTGAGCTGATCTACTGAGCTGAACATGATGGCGCACGCCGACCACCTGAGAGGGCGCGTGGCTTCGAGCCTAGGGAGGACTGCGTTCACTTCGCGGGCGAACTTCTTGAAGATGCGCTGAGAGACTGGGGCTTGGGCCCCGCCCAGGATGCAGGCGATCACGCGCGGCTCCTGGAAGCCCCCAGCCCCCTCGTCCTGGTGGCCATCCTCGTTTCTCCCTGGCTGCGGCGGCAGCGGTGGGAGGCCTGCGTTGCCTTGTGGGCGATCCTCACGAGGCTAATCCCTCCAGTCTCCCTCGCGAGGCTGATCCCTCCAGACTCCCTCGCGAGGCGGGTCTTGCCAGCGATCCTCGCGAGGTTGATCGCGCCACCCTTGGCGCAGGCCACGGTCTTCCCAGCGTCCTGCGTTCCTTCCTCCTCCTCGGCCGTAGCCCCGGTCACTGCGGTCAGGGCGACAGCCGATCCTTTATTCTCGCACGGCTCAGAGCTCTTAACATTCGTTGGTGTTGTGGGTGTGGAGGTCGTGGTACACACAGTACCGGCTGCCCTTGGAAGGTTCGGTCTGATCTCTGCCCTGCTTGGTGTAGGGTTCTGCCGCGAGCATGGCAGCCCCCTTGCGCTTCACATCCTTGGCCTTGGGCTTCTTCTCTTCTGGGTCTGCGACAGGCATCTCCAGGAGGGAGAGACGCCCTTCCTCGGCCCTGGCGCACTTGGTTGCCAGGTTGAATAGTTCCAAGGAAGTGCACAGGTCTTCATGCATCGCCAGCTCCTCCTTCATCTTGACGTCGCGCACGCCGTCGGAGAAGGCCGAGATGATGGCCTCCTCAGTCACCTTGGCAATCTTGAGGCGCGCGTTGTTGAAGCGCTGGATGTACTTCTGCAAGGTCTCCCTGGGCTGTTGCTTGATGCAGCGCATGTCGCTCACGGCGGGCGGCCGGTCGCGAGTGCCTTGGAAGTTGGCGATGAAGCGGGTGCGCATCTCGTCCTAGGAGGAGATTGTGCCTAGAGCCAGGTTCAGGAGCCAGGTGCGGGCCCCGTCCTTGAGTGCCATGGGGAACCAGTTTGCCATGACCTTCTCGTCTCCGTTGGCAGCTTCGATGCCCAGCTCGTAGAGCTGGAGGAACTCCGCAGGGTCAGCCGTGCCGTCGTAGCGAGGAGGCAAGTCTGGCTTGAACATGTCG
Organism: Triticum aestivum; assembly: GCF_018294505.1. Classification (NCBI taxonomy): domain Eukaryota; kingdom Viridiplantae; phylum Streptophyta; class Magnoliopsida; order Poales; family Poaceae; genus Triticum; species Triticum aestivum. The sequence goes on from NC_057809.1 coordinate 145,021,736, forward strand.
GGCCACGCGATGTTGCGTAGCTCGGCGGTGAAGGCGCGGCAGCCTGCTGTGGCCACGGGAGGCCTTGGATGACGGGGAACTTGGTCTCGCATGTCCCCACGCGTTGCAGCTAGGAGCAGCGTGGGGTCTTGACGCGCGGGAGCAGGAGCATGGTCGCGACGTGCTCGAGCAGGGAGCGCCCGGGCAGCTTCCTGCGGGCGAGGGACTTCTTGACAGCTCTGCTCTTGCTGCGCTGGCGCCTGGCGGAGCGGGTTCCGCCCAGGGGCCACGCGCCTTGGAGCCATGGCGCCCTTCCGAGGAGGAGGCGGCTGGGGCGCCGCCGGGGCTTCACTGCCCGCGCGGGGCGGGGTGCGGTGCAGCAGAACGGACGGCGCAGGAGAGCCCCCTGCGGCACGGACGAGCTCGGCGACGCGGTCGAGCCATTCTTCGTAGACGTCATCGACGGGACGGTAGCGGAGGAGCTCATTCGCCGCGAGGAGTGCAGCCCGAGCCTCCATGGGCGCGCAGAGCGCGCCGGACGAAGAACTAGCTGGGGTGAGTGAGGGAGTTGCTGTGCGGCCGTCTTGCCGCACGGACAGATGCTGGTACAATGCTTGCTGCTCATCCCCCACCGGGCCGGTGGCGGCGTTGACGGCAGGTGACAGGGAACGGCGAGGATGCCCGCCGACAGGGGCCGTCTGGGCGACGCGGGCAGCGAGCGCGGCCCGGCGCTCGGCGCGGGCCCGACGAGCGTCAGACATGGGCGTGATGGTCGGAGGAGAACGGGGTGGTGGAAGACGAATCCCGGCGCACCCCTACCTGGCGCTCCAAATGTCGGATTTCGGGTTCCGGCAGACCCTTGAGGTTCGAACACTGGGGTGCGCGCGGAGATTTCGCCTCCTATCTACCTGCACTCCTCCGCCTTACTAGGATCTAAACTCAGGAAAGAACAACACAAGAGACACAGGGTTTGTACTGGTTCGGGCCACCGTTGTGGTGTAATACCCTACTCCAGTGTGTGGTGGGTGGATTGCCTCCTAGGCTGATGATGATGAACAATACAAGGAAGAACAGCCTCGCGAGGGTCTGTTCTTAGCTGGGGCGATGAACTGCTGGGAGGAGCTCAGTCACCTTGCTCTCTCTCTCTCTCTCTCTCTCTCTCTCTGCCTGATCTTCTCTATCTTTCCAACTCTCCGGCCAGCTCTTTTCCCCCCAGCCTCTAGCTTCTCGCCCCCTTTGGCTCTGTGGGTGGCTGGTCCTATTTATAGAGGCCCTGGTCCTCTTCCCAAATATCGAGCGGGAAGGGAGCCAACAATGGCGGGCTAATTTGAAGGGGGACAGCTAGTATCAACTATCCTGACAAAAGTAGTCTTCGCATGCGCAAAGCTCTGGTGATGACGCTGTCTTGGGCTCCACGGTGACCTCCGTCTCGTAGTCCTCCTGGTCTTGGTCTCGTTGCACCGAAATGGCAACCTTTGCCTGATGCCTCGGTACTCTGCGGCTGCGCTTGCCCCTTTGCACCAAAGAGGAAGGGAGGACACTGCGTGGGCTGGCACCCGCCTGGCGCCCCCGGTCGTCATGGCTTGCGTCATGGGCACCTCGTGAGGTACCCTGCCTTGATCTCTACGCCTCCTCGTGAGCCATCCTGACTAGGCCACGCCTGAGGAAGCTCCACGTCGTCCGCCCCGCGAGGCTTGGCCCCTCGCGAGGGTCTTGGGTTTGTGTTGGTGAAGGTGGTCCGCGCTGGCCCCCCTTTGAGCCACGCCGCAGGCCGTAGGCAGGCAAGTCTGGGGACCGCCGTTCCCAGAACGCCGACACTTGGTTCTCAAAAACCGAGGGAAGTACTTACGCTACTTTGCTGCATCACCATTTCCTCTTCAAGGGAAAACCAACACAGTGCTCAAGAGGTAGCATGGTACACATCTCGGAGAGGGACTTGACGCATCCGAGTAACTTGGGGTCGACGGTAGACATTCACGGTCATAGTCCCACGAGTTTCTGTGGTTGCCCGGGGTCTTCATCGTACGTAGTCAATGTAGTTGAACTTGACAAAACCCTCAGCGACAGTAGTGGTGCATGTCATAGTGGAACTTGGCGCATCCAACGTCTTCGGGCATAGAGGTACTTGCAAAAACCGAGATGGTCTTGATGATCCGGCGAGACGACGTGGTTTGGGGTGGCTCGGTCTTGATGGTCCTTGAGTCCAACAACTACTAGGTGGTCTTGGCGGAACAACAGAGAGGGATAGTCAAGGATGTGACGGAGGCGAGGCAAATCTTGTAGCAGTGAGCATGGGAGGCGTCCTGCAGGAGGCACAGCAGGGAAGAAGGATAGGAGCACCGGGCGAAGAGGCCTGCGGACGACGGGGACGACTAGAGGTGCAGCAGCAGAAGCAAAACAACAACAACAGTGAAGAAGTCGGCGGCGACTAGAGTAGATCGGGCGTGGGGAAGGGGTGGAGCCATGGACGGGCTCCTGTCAATTGAGGAAACAACGGCATCGACAGCTGCGGGTTAGAGAAGTAGGGAGATAGCAAGAGCAGGTGTGGGAGTCCTGGATTAGGGGGTCTCCGGACAGCCGGACTGTTGGACTATGAAGATACAAGATTGAAGACTTCGTCCCGTGTCCGGATAGGACTCTACTTGGCGTGGAAGGCAAGCTAGGCAGTACGGATATGGATATCTTCTCCTTTGTAACCGACCTTGTGTAACCCTAGCCCCCTCCGGTGTCTATATAAACCGGAGGGTTTTCGTTCGTAGGACAACACACAATCATACCATAGGCTAGCTTCTAGGGTTTAGCCTCTCCGATCTTGTGGTAGATCAACTCTTGTAATACTCATATTGTCAAGAAGAAATCAAGCAGGACGTAGGGTTTTACCTCCATCAAGAGGGCCCGAACCTGGGTAAAACATCGTGTCCCCAGCCTACTGTTACCATCCGCCTTAGACGCACAGTTCGGACCCCCTACCCGAGATCCGCCGGTTTTGACACTGACATTGGTGCTTTCATTGAGAGTTCCTCTGTGTCGTCGCCGTTAGGCTTGATGGCTCCTATGATCATCGATAGCGATGCAGTCCAGGGTGAGACTTTCGGTAAGATGGAGATCAAGGCATTCGATGATATTGTTATAGTGCATCACATTTTTCACTTTCAGGTCTTTTTATTGCCTCAGTCCTCTCTCTCCCACGCAAGTGTTTTTTCATTGCGTGAGTTGATTTGGCACCGGAGCAAAGTAGGTGATCCAGATTGGGGCACCAGGTGAGCAATGGAGGGGCATCGATGCCAAATGCATCACTAGTGAATTTGGCACGTGTTTTGGCCTACATAGTGGAGGGCTGTTACATCCCACTTTTGTACTACCTCATATTTAGTGTAAAATTTTAACCATATATTTACCTAAGAAAATACCAATGCATGTCACCAATAATTATACCATTTGAAATTCTGTTCAAATATGAGTCGAACGATATAATTTTTAGTGACATGCATTAACATTTTGTCAGTTAAATCTATGGTCAAATTTTGATACTCTACTACAAAATTGGAAGAGTAAACCAGGATGGAGGTAGTACTTGATAGGAAGAGTAAACCAGCATAGAGTTACTAGTCTAAGTTACTTTCCACTATGACTAGCCTAGGCTATTGTAGTAGTACAACAACAAAACGATGCAGGTGATCACGTGAGAAAAAAATACTAAAAACATTTCTTTCGGTGCAGTGCGTAGATGCAATTTTGAACACTACACTTGTCATTGTAATTTGGGAAAATTACGAAAAAATTGAGCTATGTTGTGATTACCATTTACTAATAGGAAAGAAGTTTCACCTCAATGAGTAGCTTCTCTGTGCTCGGAAAGCATGTAAGGAATCCAACAACTTGATCCAGATTGGGGCCGATAGATTTTATTGCCAAGATCTTCACTGTGCGTATAGACTGGGTCAAGCTTGTGGAATCATTTTCTGGAAGACGGTCGTAAATATGTCAAGAAGAAATTTAAAAATGTGAATTTCAAGAAGACAGAGAAGAAGATGAGTGTTGTACCTGAACGATTACGGATCCAATAAAGAGTTTGGAGAATTTGGCAGACGAGTACACCAACGCTGTCAATTTTGGCGCGTCAATGACCCAGATTTTTGTTGGACCTTCTAGATCAGATACAAGCAATCTCTCAAGGAAAGCCACATTCTCAATGACCATAACGTGGAACAGCTGGAGTGATCTCTTCCCAATTATTGTCTTGTTGCGGGGCCAGCAAGACACAAATATCCATCAGAGATTCGTCGAGGCGATGTGGAGGCTAATGAACCCGTGGATCTGCTCAAGATGAATGTACTCGAGCGTAGTACAGCTGCGGAGCAGGTGCTCCATAGCCTGCTTCAAGATGCCAACGTCAAAGAGGTTGAGCTGCTTGAGTTAAGGGAGAAGAAGGGCGGGCACGGCATTAATCTGGGGAAGATAGCAGGAGCTGAAGCTGGCGCGGTGCAGCGTTGGCATGAGGCGGAGCGCGGACGTCGGAGAAATATTGCCTTAAAAATTGTTTTGGAGTTGGTTTACTTACCGTACCACATACCTATTCCTTTTTGGAGTCTGAAACATTCTGGAAAGTGTCCCTTATGTATTTCTCCTGGGTTACGGTTTTAATAATATTGGTTTCAACATTTATGGGATTACCTGAGATATAATGTTTAATTCTTTGACCGTTTACCACCTCCGGATTTGTGCCCTCGATGTTGTTGATTTTTATGGCACCGGAACGATAGACCTCTTTGATAACATAGGGGCCTTCCCATTTAGAGAGAAGTTTTCCTGCAAAAAATCTTAAACGAGAGTTGTATAGCAATACATAATCACCTACATTAAACTCACGCTTTTGTATCCTTTTGTCATGCCATCTTTTAACTTTTTCTTTAAACAACTTGGCATTTTCATATGCTTGGGTTCTCCATTCATCAAGTGAACTAATATCAAATAACCTCTTTTCACCGGCAAGTTTAAAATCATAGTTGAGCTCTTTAATAGCCCAATATGCCTTATGTTCTAGTTCGAGAGGTAAGTGACATTCTTTTCCATAGACCATTTTATACGGAGACATACCCATAGGATTTTTATATGCAGTTCTATAAGGCCATAATGCATCATCAAGTTTCTTGGACCAATTCTTTCTAGACCTATTAACAGTCTTTTGCAAAATTAATTTGAGCTCTCTATTGCTCAACTCTACTTGACCACTAGACTGTGGGTGATAAGGAGATGCAATTGTATGATTAACATCATATTTAGCAAGCATTTTACGGAAAGCACCATGAATAAAGTGTGAACCACCATCAGTCATTAAATATCTAGGGACTCCGAACCTCGGGAAAATAACTTCCTTAAGCATTTTAATAGAAGTGTTATGATCAGCACTACTAGTTGGAATAGCTTCTACCCACTTAGTAATGTAATCAACAGCAACCAGAATATGTGTGTATCTATTAGAGGCAGGAAAAGGTCCCATATAATCAAAGCCCCAAACATCAAATGGTTCAATAACAAGAGAATAATTCATAGGCATTTCTTGATGGCTACTAATATTGCCAATTCTTTGACATTCATCACAAGATAAGACAAACTTACGGGCATCCTTGAAGAGAGTAGGCCAATAAAAACCAGATTGCAATACCTTATGTGCAGTTCTATCTCCAGCGTGGTGTCCTCCATAAGACTCGGAATGACACTTGCGTAGGATCTGTTCCTGTTCATGCTCAGGTACACAACGTCTAATAACACCATCAACTCCTTCTTTATAAAGATGTGGGTCATCCCAAAAGTAATGTCTCAAATCATAGAAGAACTTTTTCTTTTGTTGGTATGTGAAGGTAGGTGGTATAAATTTAGCAACAACATAATTAGCATAATCAGCATACCATGGAGTACTACGAGAAGTACTTATAACATTTAATTGTTCATTAGGAAAGCTATCATTAATAGGTAGTGGGTCATCAAGAATATTTTCTAACCTAGACAAGTTGTCTGCAACGGGGTTCTCAGCTCCCTTTCTATCAACAATATGCAAATCAAATTCTTGTAGCAAGAGAACCCATCTAATAAGTCTAGGTTTAGCATCTTTCTTTTGCATAAGATATTTAATAGCAGCATGATCAGTTTGAATAGTTACTTTAGAATCAACAATATAAGATCTGAACTTATCACAAGCAAATACAATTGCTAAAAGCTCTTTTTCAGTAGTAGCATAATTTTTTTGAGCATTATCTAGAGTCTTACTAGCATAATGAATAACATTTAATTTCTTATCAACTCTTTGCCCTAGAACAACACCTACAGCATAATCACTAGCATCACACATAATTTCAAAGGGTAGGTTCCAATCAGGTGGCTGAACAATAGGTGGAGTGACTAATGCTTTCTTAAGTATTTCAAATGCTTCTACACAATCATCATCAAAGACAAATGGTATATCTTTTTGCAATAAATTAGTCAGAGGCTGAGAATTTTTTGAGAAGTCCTTAATGAACCTCCTGTAAAATCCTGCGTGACCAAGGAAACTTCTTATACCTTTGATGTCCTTGGGACATGGCATCTTTTCAATAGCATCAACCTTGGCTTTATCAACGTCAATACCTCTTTCAGAAAGATTATGCCCCAAGACAATACCTTCATTAACCATAAAGTGGGACTTTTCGAAATTCAAGACAAGGTTAGTTTCTTCACATCTCTGCAAAACTCGATCAAGATTGCTCAAGCAATCATCAAAAGAGGAACCATAGACGGAAAAGTCGTCCATGAAAACCTCACAAATCTTTTCACAAAAGTCAGAGAATATAGCCATCATGCATCTTTGAAAGGTAGCAGGTGCATTACAGAAACCAAAAGGCATATGTCTATAAGCAAAAGTACCAAAAGGACATCTGAAAGTAGTCTTTGATTGATCTCTAGCCGACACAGGTATTTGAGAGAAAACCAGAATAACCATCTAGAAAGAAATAGTGTGTATGTTTGCATAATATTTCTAGCATTTGATTAATAAAAGGGAAGGGGTAATGATCTTTCTTAGTATCTTTATTTAATTTGCGGAAATCAATTACCATCCTATAACCTGTGATAATTCTTTGTGGAATCAATTCATCTTTATCATTAGGAACAACAGTAATACCTCCCTTCTTAGGGACACAATGGACAGGACTTACCCACTCACTATCAGCAACGGGATAAATTATACATGCCTCCAGAAGCTTGAGTATTTCTTTTCTTACCACTTCTTTCATTTTAGGATTTAGACGTCGTTGAGGATCATGAACTGGTTTGGCATCTGCTTCCAAATTTATTTTATGTTGACATAGAGTGGGACTAATGCCCTTAAGATCATCAAGAGTATATCCAATAGCAGCACGGTGCTTCTTCAGAGTTTTCAATAATCTTTCTTCTTCATGCTCTGAAAGGTTAGCACTAATAATAACAGGATATATCTTCTTTTCATCAAGATAAGCATATTTAAGATTATCAGGCAAAGGTTTAAGCTCAAACACGGGATCACCCTTGGGTGGAGGTGGATTCCCTAAAATTTCAACAGGCAAATTGTGTTGCAGAATAGGTTCCTGTTTAAAGAATACTTCATCTATTTCCCTTCTTTCATTCATGAACATATCATTTTCATGGTCTAGCAAATAGTGTTCTAAAGGATCACTAGGAGGTACGGCAATAGAAGCAAGACCAATAATTTCATCCTTTCTAGGTAATTCTTCCTCATGATGTTGTTTACTAAATTTAGAGAAATTAAACTCATGAACCATAGCATCCAAGCCAACAGTAACAACATTCTTTGTGCAATCTATGGTAGCATTAACAGTATTTAAGAAGGGTCTACCAAATATAATGGGACAAAAGCTATCTTGCGGAGAAGTAAGAACATGAAAATCAGAAGGATATTTAGTTTTCCCACACAAGACTTCAATATCTCTAACAATTCCAATTGGTGAAATAGTATCTCTATTGGCAAGTTTAATTATGACATCAATACCTTCGAACTCAGCAGGTGTAATTTGATTCTTAATTTCTTCGTATAAAGTATGCGGTATAACACTAGCACTTGCACCCATGTCACATAAGCCATGATAACAATGATCTCCTATTTTAAAAGAAATAACAGGCACGCCTACCACAGATCTATGTTTATCTTTAGCACAAGGTTTAGCAATTCTAGCAGTTTCACCTTCGAACTGAATAACATGCCCATCAATATTATCAGACAAGAGATCTTTAACAATAGCAATATTAGGTTCTACTTTAACTTGCTCAGGAGGTGTATAAGTTCTAATATTTCTTTTACGAACAACAGTTGAAGCTTTAGCATGATCCTTTATTCTAACAGGGAAAGGTGGTTTCTCAATATAAGAAGTAGGAACAATAGGATCATTATAAGTGACAGTATTTTCTTCAACTTTAATAGGTGCAACTACTTTTACTTCTATGGGAGGATGATATTTAAACCACTTCTCCTTAGGGAGATCAACATAAGTAGAGAAAGATTCACAGAAAGAAGCTACTATCTCAGAGTCAAGTCTGTATTTAGTGCTAAACTTACAGAAAATATCGGTGTCCATAAAAGATTTAACACAACCAAACTTAGGTGTCATACCTGACTCCTTACCTTCGTCGAGGTCCCAATCTTCAGAGTTGCGTTTAATTATATCCAATAAATTCCATCTGAATCCAATAGTCTTCATCATAAAAGAGCCGGCACAAGAAGTATCAAGCATGGTGCGATTGTTATCAGAAAGCCGAGCATATAGATTTTGAATAATCATTTCTCTCAAGAGCTCGTGATTGGGGCATGAATATAACATTGATTTAAGCCTCCCCCAAGCTTGAGCGATGCTTTCTCCTTCGCGAGGCCAAAAATTATATATATAATTGTGATCACGATGAACAAGATGCATAGGGTAATACTTTCGATGAAATTCCAGCTTCAATCTTTTATAGTCCCATGATCTCATATCATCACATAGCCTATTCCATATCAATGCGTCTCCCTTCAAAGATAAAGGGAAGACCTTCTTCTTAGCAACATCATCGGGTATACCTACAAGCTTAAATAATCCACAAAACTTCATCCACATATATTAAGTGCTCATCAGGATACTTTGTTCCATCTCCTGTAAAAGGGTCAGCCAGCAGTTTTTCCATCATACCCGAAGGAAATTCAAAAGGAGTTTCATTTTCAATAGGTTCAGTAGGTTGAGGAGAAACTCTTTGCTCCACTGGACGGGGTGAAGATACCCCGAACAAGCCCCTTAGAGAATTACTTTCCATAGTAACAAGTGACAGTAAATTTCAGCACACTATATAAATTTTTCCTTACCAAATTCCCCCTACCAAAGGCGCTACACTGCCCGGCAACGGTGCCAGAAAAGAGTCTTGATGACCCACAAGTATAGGGGATCTATCGTAGTCCTTTCGATAAGTAAGAGTGTCGAACCCAACGAGGACAAGAAGGAAATGATAAGTGGTTTTCAGCAAGGTATTCTCTGCAAGTGCTGAAATAAGTGGTAACAGATAGTTTTGTGATAAGATAGATTGAAACGGGCAACAAGTAACAAAAGTAAATAAAGTGCAGCAAGGTGGCCCAATCCTTTTGTAGCAAAGGAGAAGCCGGAACAAACTCTTATAATAGGAAAAGCACTCCCGAGGACACATGGGAATATCGTCAAGCTAGTTTTCATCACGTTCATATGATTCGCGTTTGATACTTTGATAATTTGATATGTGGGTGGACCGGTGCTTGGGTGCTATTCTTACTTGAACAAGCATCCCACTTATGATTAACCTCTATTGCAAGCATCCGCAACTACAACAAAATTATTAAGGTAAACCTAACCATAGAATGAAACATATGGATCCAATCAGCCCCTTACGAAGCAACGCATAAACTAGGGTTTAAGCTTCTGTCACTCTAGCAACCCATCATCTACTTATTACTTCCCAATGCCTACCTCTAGGCCCAAATAATGGTGAAGTGTTATGTAGTCGACGTTCACATAACACCACTAGAGGCTACACAACATACATCTTATCAAAATATCAAACGAATACCAAATTCACATGACTACTAATAGCAAGACTTCTCCCTTGTCCTCAGGAACGAATGTAATTACTCACAAAAAATATTCATGTTCTAATCGGAGGGGTAATAATATGCATATAGGATATGAACATATGATCTTCCACCAAATAAACCAACTAGCATCAACTACAAGGAGTAATCAACACTACTAGCAACCTACTAGCACCAATCCCGGACTTTGAGACAAGAATTGGATACAAGAGATGAACTAGGGTTTGGAGATGAGATGGTGCTGGTGAAGATGTTGATGGAGATTGCCCTCTCCCGATGAGAGGAGCGTTGGTGATGACTATGGTGATGATTTCCCCCTCCCGGAGGGAAGTATCCCCGGCAGAACAACTCTGCCAGAGCTCTAGATTGGATCCGCCAAGGTTCCGCCTCGTGGCGGCGGAGTCTCGTCCCGAAAAGTTCCTCTTCTTTTTTTTTCTCATCGAAAGACTTCATATAGGAGAAGATGGACGTGGAGAGCCACCAGGGGGCCCACAAGGTAGGGGGGCGCGCCCTAGGGGGGGCGCCCCCACCCTCGTGAGCAGGGTGTGGGCCCCCTGGCCTTCATCTTTGGCGTTGATTTTTCTTTATTTATTTTAAGATGTTCCGTGGAGTTTCAGGACTTTTGGAGTTGCGCAGTATAGGTCTCTAATATTTGCTCCTTTTCCAGCCCAGAATTCCAGCTGCCGGCATTCTCCCTCCTTATGTAAACCGTGTAAAATAAGAGAGAATAGCCATAAGTATTGTGACATAAAGTGAAATAATAGTCCATAATGCAATAAATATCGATATAAAAGCATGATGCAAAATGGATGTATCAACCGCCGGGAGAGTAGGGCGGTCCGCACGGCAGATTTGGTGGGGAGGAGGCCGATGATGATGAGAAGCATGTCGTCAGGGAGGCTGCTGATGAAGTCCACGCTCGCCGGATACGGTTTTGGCTCGAGCCGCCTCCACTTGTTGGCTGCCTCACCGTCCATCTCAACCGGCGGCGATGCCGTTGTACACTTGTGCTGGTCTGTGTTGTGTGCTGGCCTTCTGGGTGTGCGCGAGTGCGTCCTTCTGTGCAAGCCGTCGCGCACTGGTGAATTGTGCGCGAGTTGTTCCTTCACGCGGAAGAAGTGTGTCCGCAATGCGCCCTCAATTTACTAGCGTGCGGGGTGCTACCATGACGAGTGGTTTCAACTTTGTTTACTTCACCGCGTGACAGATGGGCCTCTAGTTTACTTATTTCCACCCACTGCCACATGAGCCAGCACACAAAGATAGAGAAGACGACCTGACAAGGCAGCATTTGGACTGGTTGACCAGTCAACTAAATAATATACGGAGCTATACGCTGACACGGTGAGCATATAATCCGTCGGCATAGAGAGTTCGAGTGAGAGGGGAGGCCCATAAGAGATACTCCCTCCGTTCCAAAATAGATGACTCAACTTTGTACTACCTTTATACTGAAGTTGAGTCATCTATTTTGGAACGGAGGGAGTAGCAGAGAGAGAGAAAGAGCTACTCCCTCCGTTCAGTAATGTAGTGCCAACATTTTTTAAGTCAAACTTTTGAAACTTTGACCAAGTTTATAAAAAATTACCTATATCTACAATACCGAAGATAAATGATAGTATGAAGTAAGTACATGTTGTGATGAATCTAATGATCGTTCCAGATGTAAATGTTTTTCTCCACATATACCTGGTCAAACTTTTCTGAGGTTTGACTTTTCAAAACAACCATATGCTTATGGACATGAGAGAGTCCCTAACTAGAGAGAGAGAGTGAGAGAGAGAGGGTGTGTGTGTGAAATAGAAAGAGTGAGTGAAAAAAGTGCGCGTGCGTGTGTGAAAGATACATGGACAACACATGACAAAAGTAGAGAAAAGGCGTGTGTGTCTTATGCAAACATATCTCACATGCATCTTCACCAACGGAAGCAAGGTGAGGAGATAGTGTGTGGTTGTTTGCAACCGAGAGAGAAGACCCCTAGAACATGGCCAACAGGGGACTGACGTACGGAGAAAATGCAGACATGGGGAGGAGAGAGTGTATGTTTGTGATATAGAGATCCCCTGGAGATTGTGATGGGACTACATGGGTGGGAGATCGAGTGACAAGGTGTGTGCGCGATAGAAGATACCCCGAGAGATATCAAGATAGACGTATGGATGGAAGGAGACAATACGTGTGTTCCCGATGTCTAGTGAGAGATAATCATACTTAGGAGGGGAGTGTTTGCGCCTATGATGGAGTGAGGGATTATGGTACTTAGGGGGGTGCGCGTCACATAGAGAGAGAACAAGGGCGGAGAGTGTTGGATGGGTCTATATGTAGCGTGAGTGAGACATGTGTATGTGTGAACCAGGGAGATATAAATTTTGAGAGAGATAGAGGAGCCCCAATAAGGACGAGTGGTGCGTCAGATAGCTGAGAGGGGGAAAGAGATATTCCATCTTCTCGATAATGTAGTGCATGAATTTTTTTTAGAAGTCGAACTTTGGAAACAATGATCAGGTTTACGTGAATGTTATTTATATCTACAATACCAAAGATACATCATATGAAACTACATCTCATGATGAATCTAATTGTATATGTTTGTCATTCTAGATGTAAATGTTTTTCTCCATGTACATGGTCAAACTTTGTGATGTTTGACTTTTCAATCAATCTATATGCTATGGACCAAAGAGAGTGCCTAAGTCGAGAGAGATCAAGCGCGTGTGAAGGAGAATGAGTGAGTGTGCAAAAAGAGTATGTGTGTGAAAGAGAAAGGGACAACAAAGGATAAATTAGAGAGAGTGTGTGTTTTTTCGTTTCTTATGCAAGCATATCATGCATGAATCTCCCAGATACAAAAGCAAGGTCAGGAGATACACGAAGATAGCTAGTGCGTGATTGTTTAAAACGGAGAGAGACACCCCTATAGCACATGTCCAATAGAGGTCTGGCCAACAAGGAACAAAGGTCGAGAGGGACACATGGAGAACATGGATGCATGGGGAGGGAGAGAGGGTGTGTTTGTGATAGAGAGATCCCCTCGAGATCGTGAGGGGACTTATATGGGTGGGAGATCGAGGGAGGTGCGTGCGAGATAGAAAGATGCCCCAAGAGAAATCAAGATAGACCATGCACATGTTTGTGATGGAGACTAAGATTAGCTAATCATATACATATAGGGGGGACTGCGTGTGCCTACATTTGAGTGAGAGACCATCATACTGGGCTAGGCATGAGATTGTGTGTGTGTGTGAGAGAGAGATGGAGAGAGAACGAGGGAGATAGATAAAGTTTTAGATGGGTCTATCGAGTGCGAGTGAGATATGCATGTTTATGTGTGGCCCAGGTAGATGGAGAGTCTGAGAGAGAGAATTGCTCCGAGACGACAGAGTGGTGCGTGAGAGAATTACGGGCAACGAGCCAAGGAATTTGTGTGCGTACAATGAGTGCACCCATGATATTTAGCTTGGACTAGAAAATCATACATAGTGTGCGAGAGAGACCTATAGATGGAGTATATACATGCATGGAACTAGAAAGCCCCCCCCCACACCCACACACAAAGAGAGGGAGAGAGAGAGAGATGGAGAGAGACGGAGAGGGACGGAGAGCGAGGGAGAGGGACCAACAAGGTTTGTGTGTTGGATGCGTGTGACGGAATTGAAGACTATGGGAGAGAGAGAGAGAGAGAGAGAAAGCAGGAGTTCGAGAGAGGGGGAGGTCGCGTTTTATGCATCAAAGACTTATATAAACCATGTTTCGATATAAACTTGCATTCAAATATTTAAATTGGAGAACACGTTGTCTGCAATGCACACATGAATGGAGATATGCCTATATCAAACAAGTTCATTAATTTGACTCTCAACATGTGCATGGAGTACTATAATACTATACAACATGCTACTCAGTTGAGGTGTTTAATTTTGGATTTAGTTCACTATTTTGACCTGGTGAACGGGCTATTTCATTGAATCAGGATATTTCATTTTGGGTTTGATTCCCGTTTTTGAGTGGGTCAACTATTTGTCATATAGTAAATCGCTAACAACGAGCATGTAAAAACACATTACTCCCGAGCATCATCTCTCCATCTAAAAAAGAAGTGGCAAGCTAATATTTCAAAATTTGATTCGAATCGACTTGGTAAGGTAGACGTGGATGCTCGTTCTCCCAAAATTTGAACGAACCGTTAAATACCCTCTGCTCAGTGGAATTCGCCTGAGCAAATAAATGGGACACGTGAAATTACCGACCTATGTGGGACACGCATCAATTGGCTCGTTATACATCGAGGGTAGGTCCGTAACTTCATCCAAGCGCGCCTTCTCCTCGGCCGAATTGACATGTGCTGAATAATTCCTAAACCATGGTCGGCAAAACACCCTCTCCTAGCCCGAAATAGCTCGCGCCCATTATTTCAAAACACGCTCTCCTCGCTCGAAATCGCTCGCGCACACTATATTTCAAAACACGCCCTACTCACCCGAAATCGCTCGCACCCACTATATTTCAAAACACGCCCTCCTCACCCGAAATCACTTGCACCCAGTATATTTCAAAACACGCCCTCCTCGCCCGAAATTGCTCGCGCCCACTATTTGGGAGAAGCAAAGTTACTCTACTATCCCCGACCCTCAGTACACAGACCCAAGCCAAGAAGCCTAAAGGAAGGGGTAGAACTGTAACTCTCCCCCACATTTCAGACAAATGTGTCCGTAAGACATGGTTCCCCCTCCTAATTCCCCATTCATACCTTGTGGGCGCCAAATCACCTTCTCCACGAAAGCTCCCTTCTCCCGAGCCGTGAAACCACAGCCCCTCCTCCATGGCGCCCCCCACCGCACCAAATTCACAGCCGCCCTCCTCTCTAATCCCGGAGACGCTCTCCATTTGCCCGTGCACTGAGCCGTGTGCCTCTTACTCTGTGCTGCCGGAGCTGCCTCGACGACGGCTGCGTGAACCGTACCGGAGCCGACTCACCCCCGCCATTGTTCACGGCGCCGGAGCGGCTCCAACTTTGGACACGTTCAGAGCCCCGGTGCTGCTTCCCCGTAGCCGTCGACCATCGCGACATCTCTACTTCCCTGCCGCCGGTAGCCACCGCAACCGCGCCGGCCTCACCGACTAGGTAGCTGGAGCTGCCTACTTCACCGGGCCGCCAGATAGGTCGCACCCTCATCTCAAATCACTTTATTTAGGCGTCAGTTGTTTGAATTTTTATTCTAGGCCAATCGATTCCCAATGGGAAGCAACACCCCTCGAGCCGGCGGAGCTCCTAGGCTGCCAGTTGGCTGGTGTCTAACATAAGAGTGCGGGGGCGCAAGTTCACCGTGGAAGCAGCGCTTAGATGGCTATCTTAGAGTTGAGTGGCTTGAAGGTACTGGCACCACCGGATGTGGATGACAGCGAGTCTTTGTGGATTGGCCCGGGGGCGGTGCAACCACGACAATGCAGTGGGGCCGGGAGCTGGGTTTTGCTCGGGGCCACGGGCGGTGGAGGCAGGCTGCTCTGCCGGTGGTCACTGGATCTTCGGGGAAGATTCCGAACAGTGTTAGCCAAGAGGCACAAGACGGCCATCAAGCCATCCGGCATAGATCAGACAGTACGAAAATAAAATAAAATCATGTGACCCCAATTTAGTCTTCAGTCAACAGACGTGTAACCACTCTCGTACCTTGCTGTTGATCTCTTATGGTATTTCTTCAGATCAGAGACATGTGTCATTCTTAACATTATGTGTTTTCTGCATCTTCAGCCACACCGTCTTCTGACTCACCGCAGCTGCTCCAATAAGGGAAGCATGCACCAGAAGGCAGCTATAGTCCCCACTCAACAGTTCCTTGCATCGAATGCGCGTGCTCGACATGGAAAGCCACAACAACTGCATGGCCATCGACAAGTCAGCACATGATGCTCACTCCTATGGATGGTGGCCAAATAGGTTATACCCTCATCTTACTTGTGTGCAACATTTATGGCTTTATTATTCATCTAAGCATTGAAAATAGATTCTCACATTTCACTGTATATTCATGCTGATCTGTTACGGGTCTTGTTCAGGAGTTAACGATGTTCCATAGTTCAGCTAAGAGATTTGTTCTTTAGGTAACGTTGTTCCACAGTTATCATCCATCAGCCAATGCTATCCCATAGGCTGGTGATTATAGTATTATACCACTTCTAGTATAATCTATGTTGTTCCTTAATACTTTTGTGTGCCATCTAGTTTATCTCGAGTGCAAACGATACACATTCTGTAGCTTTCATCTATGTTGTCCCTTTAGTTTGGAGGGGGTCGGTAGAATGGCATACTCGGACTTGGATGATGTGGATTACCTTGTTGAAGACAACGCAATGGATGATTTTTGCTTATCACCGGAAATGGAAGAGACCCATGGTAGAATGGCACATTGGCGGTGCAAGCTGGGAACAAAATGCAAATGCTGGGAATGATTCTAGTAACTGGGGAGAGGCTCAACAATAGAGAGTTATTCCACTATTGGAATGGTTATAGCATTGCCGAGGAAACTGAGAGCGCTATACAGTTAATGCCGACGATTAAACCTAGCACTTGCGCGTGCTCTCAAGAACTTGAGCAATTCCATAATCATCAAGGTTTTACCAACATCCGTGTCAAGGGTCCGGTAACACAACTTACTACCATGATGAATGGTGATGGAGGATGCAGATGCAAAGGAAGATAACACCTTCTCAGATTTCACCTTAGCGAGGCCAAGGAAATAAAATCTGGATGATCGACCGAGAGACATTTAGCACTCCGCTTCTAATGTTCTCCTTGACGTGCTAGTGTATCCCATTCATAGATATGGTTTGATAACTAGAACATCAAGTAAAGGTCGGACTTCGGGAGCACAAGAATCCATAAGGAACAGTTACGGAGGTAATTCCTACGAAATCCTTATGGGAAGGTGGCCAACTTCTCCAATCAAGATACTACAATATTAGGTCTCCCGGCGGGGTGTGTTGGCCACGACATCCACTTTACCGGTTTTCGCGGGACCGATATTATAGTTCTTGGGAAAGGTTCCAAACCATCATATCTGCCTGAGATTCAGATCTGGTTGGTGTCAGGATATTCCAGACTCATCGAGTCTAGGAAGAAAAACGGAAGTTTGCAACACAAATCGACGAGACGACGTTGCGGGATTCTCGGGAGATGAACTACGATAGCAAGCTCCAAAACATGAGTTGGTTCTGCTACAAACATGTGAACACGTTGTCCAAGACAAGCATGACCACAAAGTAGTCTTATAATAAAACACTACCGAGTTCAGGAGGGGGAACCATCAACGAGGGTATCGAAGTCCTTACATAAGTCCGGATTAGCTCTTATGAAGAAACTCCTTCTCCTTGAACAAATCAATCAGTGGCTTGGTGTGCTAGGGATACATATAGATTGAAGGTTGCAAGTCTTCAAACCACAGCATTCTTCGCACGTGTGCATGACTGATTTGGAATGATTCCAAAGAAAGTAACATTGACTTTCTCGAACCCACGGCGGCAACTTGCATCAGATGCACATGAATTAAAGGAAGTCACTACCTTCATCCAAACATATGCTTCATGAGCTAGCATGAACAAATGCTTTCAAAAGTTTCCAACACTAGCTTAATGTTCAACAAATTCATGGAGGAGATAAGGATGTTGTCAATGGGCTCAACAAAAATTCATCTAGGTTTCCTTTTAAAAGGAATTCCATAGTTAAGTGAACACGGTGATAGCATTGGTCAGACCAAAGATGTAATGGTGTATGCTCGAGGGATCAACCACGAATAAGACAACATTACGAGCATCATTGGTGCTGATTTGATTTGACGATAGCCCACACTCAAATCAAAGGATTGATAAGACAATAGGTCCAGCAACTGATCACAGGGACCAATCGATGAAGATATCATCTTTCCTCAACACACACTACACAAGATTATCCCTTTGGAACGAACTAAGTCAGGCAAGCTTTTATCCTCCAACTCTCCAAGTTGTTGTCTAGCTTAACCAACTAGCTCAGGGATATCTAACACCGATTCTTAGAGAGAAGGTGGTTCACAAGAAACCAACTTGATCACGAACTCAACATAGCGGTCAGGTGACAACCCGGTAACACCTCCAAGAAGATATTTGGAAAGTCACGAACCACCGGTATGTTACTAAGCTCGAGAACAATCTTGCTTTTGAGGGCAAGACGATATGATCAAATGAGTGAGGACTTGACAAGATCCTAACTCATCAATCGAAGGGTGCACCGAAATAAGGACTAGGTAGCACGATCAGTCTTAGAAGGATGATTCAAAAACCAACACGCTAAGAATGAAACTATTATCCTTTAACTACCAAGCAACGAAGTTGCTGGGAGTATTGATTTCACACATCACAATTCATTTGTCGGTATTCCGGTTGCATCAACACGAGGGCCGAGGAATGACTAATGATGGTGAGAAGTATCACTACGTCAAAATTCATGAGAGTTGGTGCAGTTCTCATGACAATTCTGACATAAAGGGGGTAATACTCCAAGGTAGAACAGAACCAAAAGCTGGATTGGCATTTGATCTGCGGAATACAACTACTTTGACCCAATCCTAGATATGGATGAGGTACTGGAGTTTGTTTCTCCAAGTCATTCAGGACAGAATGGCTTGACGGACCACAAGAGTAATAGGCATCGATAAACAAACGCACGCATACTCTTGACTATCAATTGATAGACGAGGGTCAGAATGCAACTAAGGAGAACAACTCAAAGGAACATATAATTTTCTGAGTTGTGGATGCATAGATTAGTATGTCGAACCAAGTTCAATATATTTCTTCCGGATAACCCATGCAGAAAGGTAGAACTGGCAGAGTCACGATTTATGAATGGAGAACTCCTCAAGAGTACTCTAATTGTGATTTTTTTTGATCCAATAAACATCTGCCATAAGTAGTTCATGGTATTTGGAAGAAGAAGATACCACGGACTTCAAGGACTATCGCAAAGGTTATTAATATCCTAAAGGCACTAGCAATTACTATCAACATGAAGTAGGTAGAGTGAATCTCGGGTTCAGAACCCAGGAGTAGAATACCTACTACTAAGTAGCATCACGGGATGCTTCCGAGAATAAAGGCCAGAATCTTCACACTAGGACACAAATCATGGCTAGACCACTAGATGATCCCCTAAGCACTTAGGGTCATAATAATAATTCCAACATATATGTCGAGGCAATAATTACCTCAACACACCGATTAGTGTGGTTAATCTGGCCCATGAGAACATCGGAAACAGAAGGAAGGGATTTGCAAATGCATCGGACTATTTAGAAACCTGGGATGACTCGGACAGCATAACGGCTATAATTGCTCAAAAAGATTTGAGACAATCACAAAAATGGTGGCATAACCACTCAGAAGCACAATATCAAGGTTCCGAGATCAACAATTAACATACGGAAGTAGTAGGAACTGAACTGAGACTTAAATCCAACAATCTTATAGGTCTACTGATTAGTAACACGTGATCCTAATAGAAAGAAGAGATAGCCTAGTTCTTAATCCCCGCAGGAAAGATAAGATGACTCAGATCAGAAGGGCATGGGGTATAAGGAGTAAAAAGAGCCTTACGTTCCATCCCACAATCAATTCCCTTATATAACTAAAGAATTTCTAAACTCAACTTCGACCAGTTTGGCTTGGTAATCCTACAGGCAGTCAAGCTCTGATACCAACGCTGTCAGGACCCCGACTCAATGCCACATCGATCTAGCATGTAACACCTCATATCACTTTGCGGCCTCACGCACGGTATTCCCACGGGTGTCGCCTTACCTTTGCTTGGGACCGTTTGCGCCTTTTGGCACACGTATATGACAGTGTCGCTAGCATCCATATGATAAGGAGCCCGGGCTGACATGGCTAGTCGTAAACCCAAAGCGGCACAGACTTACAGGGACAGGCATCCATGACCCAGCATCGAACGTGTCGGTCATCAGCGAGTGAATCCAGGCTGTAGCACTGGGCTAGCAGGACTCCGGTGAACCGGGCTGTAGCGGGCTAACAAGACTCCGGTATTCACCGCGTGACATTTCCCCGAAGGGACAGACACAGGAACGAAGAAGGACACATGCCGGCCAGCCTAAGTGTTCCGGAGCAGTAGCAAGCTACCATGGCTCGGTGGAAACACTAGGAGACATTTCCCGGTAAGAGAGGCTACCAAGGATAAACAACTAGGTTGTCAGATCCCACACATACCAAGCATTTCAATAACATACACACAATATGCTCGATATGTGCAAATACAACATGGCATCACAACATGACTCTATGACTCAAATATTTTACTCAATAGGCTCCGAGGAGCGAGATATTACAAACATGGGTCTCATGACCCAACAATCAGAGCATACAAGTCAAAGCACAAGCGGAAGCTATCATGTCTGAGTACAGACGTCTATAAATGAAAAGGCTGAAAAGCCTGACTATCTATCAGATCCTGCCGAGGGCACAAGATCGTAGCTGAGGTATCAAGCTAAACGTCGAAGACCACGCGGAATTACTAGTGAGACTGAAGTCTCTCTGCAAAAACATAAAATAGGCAAACGTGAGTACAAATGTACCCAGCAAGACTTACATCAGAACTAACTACATATGCATCCTTATCAACAAAGGGTTGGTGGGGTTTAACTGCAGCAAGCCAGCTTTGACTCGGTGGCTATCCTAAACTACGACTGCAATGTAACTCTTTTGAGGTGGCGCACACGAGTCCACATATTCACCATAGCAATACACCACTATGGATCCGCTCCCGTCTCCCTACGAGAACGCCATCCACAGCACTCACGCTTATCTTGCGTATTTTAGAGTATCCACTTTCACTTGTCTATGAACTGATATAAGCAACCCAGAAGTCCTTTTCCGCGGACACGGCTATTCGAATAGATGATGTTAACCCTGCAGGGGTGTACTTCTTCATACATGTTTCCACCACTTAGCGTCTGCACACGACATGTGCTCGGCAGACTTCAAGCGAAAGCCGACGTGGGTGTAGACCACGACCTACCTACACACTCAAGTCTCTAGTCCAGGTTTATCGCCTATTCGGGTTCCATCCATGAGGAGATCCGGCCGGAGTTTCGCTCACAGCCCCAAACGATGTGAACAGGGTTCCCGAGATACCAAACGGGCATCCGGTACACCGTGCCACGTACCTACCGCATCACAGCCCACCCCTACGGTCAGCGCTGTCCACGGCCTCCAGTAAGCTACAAACACCAGAAACTACTTGCAACAGAGGACTAGGGTGAATAAGAAGTCGAGCGGGGTCATATTTCAGGGCCCAATGTATGGTAGTAGCTGAATCATGGATCACAAACACAGAACTCAGTTCCTGAGGACGGCTGCAATGAGACAACCCACCATGTACTCCTACATGGCCTCTCACCGCTACCTTTACCAAATCGTGTTCACCACTTAGCTCACACACAGTAGGACATGTTCACACGCCTCTGATTCATCCCCGATGAATCAGACCTGACTCAACTCTAAGCAGTAGCAGGCATGACAAACAAGCAAGAATGAGTAGGCACAACAGGGCTCAAACAACTCCTACTCATGCTAGTGGGTTTCATCTAGTTACTGTGGAATGACAGGTCATGCAGAGGATAAAGGGGTCAGCTACCGCAGCAAGTAACAGATGAATCGATGTTGTCCTAATGCAGTAAAAGAGAGCAGGAGCGAGAGAGTGGGATTGTATCGGAATGAACAAGGGGGTTTTGCTTGCCTGGCACTTCTGAAGATAACATTGAGTCTTCATCAGTGTCAACGATCACATCATCGGTATCACATCTATCGAGAGGGGACAAATACCGGCAACACAGAAGGAAACACAATCAATGTAATGCACAATATGATGCATGATCATGACATGGCAAAATGAATGTGTTTTGGGCTAATGCATCTAGCAACAAGTTAAATGGAGTTGGTTTGAACCCTAGGTTCAAATTCAAACTCCACATGTGATTATTTAAATGCTATTAATGTGATTTGTGCTAAACAGCAGCTATAAGTTGTTCTAACATGCATGAAAATGGTACAGATGGATTCCTTGAATTTTTCTGATAATTTTTCATATATAAATTATTTAATTTGGAGTTACGGTTAATTTTCTATGATTTATTGAAGTTTAGGGCATTTTCTGGAATTTCCTGATTATTTTTAAATCCAGAAAATACTTATTGCGTCAGCCCCACGTCAGAGTGACGTCAGCAGGGTCAACTGGGCGTCCCAGGTCAAACCTGACCAGTGGGGTCCACTGGTCAGTGACCCAGTCAACTAACCAGGTTAGTTAGCCCTAACTAACTTAGTTAGCCGGGCGGGGCCCGCATGTCAGTGTCAGCAGGGGGTAATTAAATTAAAATAACTAAACTAATTAACAGGGGGGCTAGCCCCACCTGTCATCGACCTAGGGGGGGTCAAACCAGGCAGTGGGGTCAACCCACGCCGGTCATCGGATCAGCGGTCGCCGGCGTTTAGCCGCCGGCGAGCCCGACGCGGCGGCGAGAGTGGTTTTGGTCGTTTCGGCAACCAAACGAGCCGCGGAGGGTGGCTATGGGTAGCTGGGAACATGCCGCCACTTCTGGTGGAGTCGGTTGGGGTCGGGGCGGCCGGAATCGGCGCCGGCGACGAGCTAGGTAGCCGCCGGAGTTCGGGTGAGCTCGGAGTCGGCGTTAGGGAGCACATCAGAGGGTGCGGATGGGTGCTATGGCCTCCTGGGGGTGCACTGAGCACGGCTGCGTGCTCGGTTGCAGCTCTAGGCAACCGTGGCTACGGCGGCGACATGGCCGGCGGCGAAAAGCTCTCGGCTCCGGTGGTTGATGCGGCTAGGGGGCGAATTAGGCAACGAGGTATGGGGGAAACGATGCAGCGGCTCACCGCGGTTCTTCTGGTGCTGCTGGCGAGGCAGGGGAGGCACGGGGTCCGACGAATCGACGGCGGGGATCACCGGCACCCGAGGTCGGAAACGGCGGCGTTGGAGATGCAGCAGAGCTTCTGGCGCCGCGTGACTCGATGGAGAGGATGACGACGTCGTGGCGGAGCTCGGGATCACGTCGGAGAGGTGGGGCAGTGGCTGTGGGTGCGGGGTTACGGCAGCGCGTCCATGGAGGCTTCGGCCATGGTGGGGAACGGGCGAGGAGAGGCGTAGGGGGGGCGAATGGGAGGCCGGATCGATCGGGACGGCACCGAGGAGGAAGACCCGCGGCGTTGCGCTGTCCCGAGGACGCAGGCAGGCAGGCAGGTGGCGTGGCAGCACGGCCGTGCGCGCGCGTCGGGCACGCGCTCGGCGTCCGACTGGCGCGGTGGAGACGACGACTGGCAGTTGGGCCAGTGGGCCGCACTGCTGGGCTGGGTAAGTGGCCAGGTATCCTCTCTCTCTATCTCCCTTTTTCTAATATCTCAGTTTTCTATTATTCTGTAAATTTAGAGGTTTATTAAAAGTACTCAGACACTTTCAAAAATCATGAAACTAATCATGGCTACTGTTTAGAATATATCCAACAGTAAACATTTTAGTTTATGATTATTTGAGCATTTGAAATATTTAATAGCATTTAAATGCCCAAATGCAAATACTATATAATTTAATTCAAAAATCCAGGAATAGCCTATAAATATGTTCATCATTTTTGGAAGAGGTTTTCACCTTTAACAGAAATTATGAACATTTCCAAAGGGCATTCTGGGTTATTGAAAATATTTTTATTGAACCTAGTTAAATTTCATTTGGTGCTAGGGTTTCAACAATCCCCATTTCAAATTTCTTTGGAATTTAAACATGATGGCATGATGAACAAGCAAAGTCAAGCAAGGGCTGAACTGGGGCTGTGACAACTCACCCCCACTAAACAAGAATCTCGTCTCGAGATTCAAGCGTAGGGTAGGATGAAGGGGAAACGCAAACTAGTACAATCTTCACGATCCAGGTTGCACTTCAAATGAACATTGATTTGAACACCATCTTTGTCTTGTTGTCTTGCTCTGAGAAATCCTGCCAACATGACCTGGAGGGAAAGAGACTCTAGAAGGGTCGATCTTCTCGAAGATCGAACAACTCACGGAATGAGACATAGCAACATCTCTTGAGCTGGGAGACGAAGCACAGATCTGAAGAAATGGAGTGAGACAGATGACGAGGGTTCACTAGGTAGACAACAACTTCACGCTTAAGGTGGTAATCGGTTGTCAACGTAGCGAGGAGTTGAGTTGCCATGACACCATAACGATACACCTTAGGGAAAGGTGACTCGTAGAGATATCCCCTTAAGTGGCAAAAAGAATTACTTTTGATTCAGAGATCATTGAAACTCTTTAAACCAGCCTAAGGCAATCACAAGCGATCATTTGGAGGGGGTCGGTAGAATGGCATACTCGGACTTGGATGATGTGGATTACCTTGTTGAAGACAACGCAATGGATGATTTTTGCTTATCACCGGAAATGGAAGAGACCCATGGTAGAATGGCACATTGGCGGTGCAAGCTGGGAACAAAATGCAAATGCTGGGAATGATTCTAGTAACTGGGGAGAGGCTCAACAATAGAGAGTTATTCCACTATTGGAATGGTTATAGCATTGCTGAGGAAACTGAAAGCGCTATACAGTTAATGCCGACGATTAAACCTAGCACTTGCGCGTGCTCTCAAGAACTTGAGCAATTCCATAATCATCAAGGTTTTACCAACATCCGTGTCAAGGGTCCGGTAACACAACTTACTACCATGATGAATGGTGATGGAGGATGCAGATGCAAAGGAAGATAACACCTTCTCAGATTTCACCTTAGCGAGGCCAAGGAAATAAAATCTGGATGATCGACCGAGAGACATTTAGCACTCCGCTTCTAATGTTCTCCTTGACGTGCTAGTGTATCCCATTCATAGATATGGTTTGATAACTAGAACATCAAGTAAAGGTCGGACTTCGGGAGCACAAGAATCCATAAGGAACAGTTACGGAGGTAATTCCTACGAAATCCTTATGGGAAGGTGGCCAACTTCTCCAATCAAGATACTACAATATTAGGTCTCCCGGCGGGGTGTGTTGGCCACGACATCCACTTTACCGGTTTTCGCGGGACCGATATTATAGTTCTTGGGAAAGGTTCCAAACCATCATATCTGCCTGAGATTCAGATCTGGTTGGTGTCAGGATATTCCAGACTCATCGAGTCTAGGAAGAAAAACGGAAGTTTGCAACACAAATCGACGAGACGACGTTGCGGGATTCTCGGGAGATGAACTACGATAGCAAGCTCCAAAACATGAGTTGGTTCTGCTACAAACATGTGAACACGTTGTCCAAGACAAGCATGACCACAAAGTAGTCTTATAATAAAACACTACCGAGTTCAGGAGGGGGAACCATCAACGAGGGTATCGAAGTCCTTACATAAGTCCGGATTAGCTCTTATGAAGAAACTCCTTCTCCTTGAACAAATCAATCAGTGGCTTGGTGTGCTAGGGATACATATAGATTGAAGGTTGCAAGTCTTCAAACCACAGCATTCTTCGCACGTGTGCATGACTGATTTGGAATGATTCCAAAGAAAGTAACATTGACTTTCTCGAACCCACGGCGGCAACTTGCATCAGATGCACATGAATTAAAGGAAGTCACTACCTTCATCCAAACATATGCTTCATGAGCTAGCATGAACAAATGCTTTCAAAAGTTTCCAACACTAGCTTAATGTTCAACAAATTCATGGAGGAGATAAGGATGTTGTCAATGGGCTCAACAACAATTCATCTAGGTTTCCTTTTAAAAGGAATTCCATAGTTAAGTGAACACGGTGATAGCATTGGTCAGACCAAAGATGTAATGGTGTATGCTCGAGGGATCAACCACGAATAAGACAACATTACGAGCATCATTGGTACTGATTTGATTTGACGATAGCCCACACTCAAATCAAAGGATTGATAAGACAATAGGTCCAGCAACTGATCACAGGGACCAATCGATGAAGATATCATCTTTCCTCAACACACACTACACAAGATTATCCCTTTGGAACGAACTAAGTCAGGCAAGCTTTTATCCTCCAACTCTCCAAGTTGTTGTCTAGCTTAACCAACTAGCTCAGGGATATCTAACACCGATTCTTGGAGAGAAGGTGGTTCACAAGAAACCAACTTGATCACGAACTCAACATAGCGGTCAGGTGACAACCCGGTAACACCTCCAAGAAGATATTTGGAAAGTCACGAACCACCGGTATGTTACTAAGCTCGAGAACAATCTTGCTTTTGAGGGCAAGACGATATGATCAAATGAGTGAGGACTTGACAAGATCCTAACTCATCAATCGAAGGGTGCACCGAAATAAGGACTAGGTAGCACGATCAGTCTTAGAAGGATGATTCAAAAACCAACACGCTAAGAATGAAACTATTATCCTTTAACTACCAAGCAACGAAGTTGCTGGGAGTATTGATTTCACACATCACAATTCATTTGTCGGTATTCCGGTTGCATCAACACGAGGGCCGAGGAATGACTAATGATGGTGAGAAGTATCACTACGTCAAAATTCATGAGAGTTGGTGCAGTTCTCATGACAATTCTGACATAAAGGGGGTAATACTCCAAGGTAGAACAGAACCAAAAGCTGGATTGGCATTTGATCTGCGGAATACAACTACTTTGACCCAATCCTAGATATGGATGAGGTACTGGAGTTTGTTTCTCCAAGTCATTCAGGACAGAATGGCTTGACGGACCACAAGAGTAATAGGCATCGATAAATGAACGCACGCATACTCTTGACTATCAATTGATAGACGAGGGTCAGAATGCAACTAAGGAGAAAAACTCAAAGGAACATATAATTTTCTGAGTTGTGGATGCATAGATTAGTATGTCGAACCAAGTTCAATATATTTCTTCCGGATAACCCATGCAGAAAGGTAGAACTGGCAGAGTCACGATTTATGAATGGAGAACTCCTCAAGAGTACTCTAATTGTGATTTTTTTTTGATCCAATAAACATCTGCCATAAGTAGTTCATGGTATTTGGAAGAAGAAGATACCACGGACTTCAAGGACTATCGCAAAGGTTACTAATATCCTAAAGGCACTAGCAATTACTATCAACATGAAGTAGGTAGAGTGAATCTCGGGTTCAGAACCCAGGAGTAGAATACCTACTACTAAGTAGCATCACGGGATGCTTCCGAGAATAAAGGCCAGAATCTTCACACTAGGACACAAATCATGGCTAGACCACTAGATGATCCCCTAAGCACTTAGGGTCATAATAATAATTCCAACATATATGTCGAGGCAATAATTACCTCAACACACCGATTAGTGTGGTTAATCTGGCCCATGAGAACATCGGAAATAGAAGGAAGGGATTTGCAAATGCATCGGACTATTTAGAAACCTGGGATGACTCGGACAGCATAACGGCTATAATTGCTCAAAAAGATTTGAGACAATCACAAAAATGGTGGCATAACCACTCAGAAGCACAATATCAAGGTTCCGAGATCAACAATTAACATACGGAAGTAGTAGGAACTGAACTGAGACTTAAATCCAACAATCTTATAGGTCTACTGATTAGTAACACGTGATCCTAATAGAAAGAAGAGATAGCCTAGTTCTTAATCCCCGCAGGAAAGATAAGATGACTCAGATCAGAAGGGCATGGGGTATAAGGAGTAAAAAGAGCCTTACGTTCCATCCCACAATCAATTCCCTTATATAACTAAAGAATTTCTAAACTCAACTTCGACCAGTTTGGCTTGGTAATCCTACAGGCAGTCAAGCTCTGATACCAACGCTGTCAGGACCCCGACTCAATGCCACATCGATCTAGCATGTAACACCTCATATCACTTTGCGGCCTCACGCACGGTATTCCCACGGGTGTCGCCTTACCTTTGCTTGGGACCGTTTGCGCCTTTTGGCACACGTATATGACAGTGTCGCTAGCATCCATATGATAAGGAGCCCGGGCTGACATGGCTAGTCGTAAACCCAAAGCGGCACAGACTTACAGGGACAGGCATCCATGACCCAGCATCGAACGTGTCGGTCATCAGCGAGTGAATCCAGGCTGTAGCACTGGGCTAGCAGGACTCCGGTGAACCGGGCTGTAGCGGGCTAACAAGACTCCGGTATTCACCGCGTGACATTTCCCCGAAGGGACAGACACAGGAACGAAGAAGGACACATGCCGGCCAGCCTAAGTGTTCCGGAGCAGTAGCAAGCTACCATGGCTCGGTGGAAACACTAGGAGACATTTCCCGGTAAGAGAGGCTACCAAGGATAAACAACTAGGTTGTCAGATCCCACACATACCAAGCATTTCAATAACATACACACAATATGCTCGATATGTGCAAATACAACATGGCATCACAACATGACTCTATGACTCAAATATTTTACTCAATAGGCTCCGAGGAGCGAGATATTACAAACATGGGTCTCATGACCCAACAATCAGAGCATACAAGTCAAAGCACAAGCGGAAGCTATCATGTCTGAGTACAGACGTCTATAAATGAAAAGGCTGAAAAGCCTGACTATCTATCAGATCCTGCCGAGGGCACAAGATCGTAGCTGAGGTATCAAGCTAAACGTCGAAGACCACGCGGAATTACTAGTGAGACTGAAGTCTCTCTGCAAAAACATAAAATAGGCAAACGTGAGTACAAATGTACCCAGCAAGACTTACATCAGAACTAACTACATATGCATCCTTATCAACAAAGGGTTGGTGGGGTTTAACTGCAGCAAGCCAGCTTTGACTCGGTGGCTATCCTAAACTACGACTGCAATGTAACTCTTTTGAGGTGGCGCACACGAGTCCACATATTCACCATAGCAATACACCACTATGGATCCGCTCCCGTCTCCCTACGAGAACGCCATCCACAGCACTCACGCTTATCTTGCGTATTTTAGAGTATCCACTTTCACTTGTCTATGAACTGATATAAGCAACCCAGAAGTCCTTTTCCGCGGACACGGCTATTCGAATAGATGATGTTAACCCTGCAGGGGTGTACTTCTTCATACATGTTTCCACCACTTAGCGTCTGCACACGACATGTGCTCGGCAGACTTCAAGCGAAAGCCGACGTGGGTGTAGACCACGACCTACCTACACACTCAAGTCTCTAGTCCAGGTTTATCGCCTATTCGGGTTCCATCCATGAGGAGATCCGGCCGGAGTTTCGCTCACAGCCCCAAACGATGTGAACAGGGTTCCCGAGATACCAAACGGGCATCCGGTACACCGTGCCACGTACCTACCGCATCACAGCCCACCCCTACGGTCAGCGCTGTCCACGGCCTCCAGTAAGCTACAAACACCAGAAACTACTTGCAACAGAGGACTAGGGTGAATAAGAAGTCGAGCGGGGTCATATTTCAGGGCCCAATGTATGGTAGTAGCTGAATCATGGATCACAAACACAGAACTCAGTTCCTGAGGACGGCTGCAATGAGACAACCCACCATGTACTCCTACATGGCCTCTCACCGCTACCTTTACCAAATCGTGTTCACCACTTAGCTCACACACAGTAGGACATGTTCACACGCCTCTGATTCATCCCCGATGAATCAGACCTGACTCAACTCTAAGCAGTAGCAGGCATGACAAACAAGCAAGAATGAGTAGGCACAACAGGGCTCAAACAACTCCTACTCATGCTAGTGGGTTTCATCTAGTTACTGTGGAATGACAGGTCATGCAGAGGATAAAGGGGTCAGCTACCGCAGCAAGTAACAGATGAATCGATGTTGTCCTAATGCAGTAAAAGAGAGCAGGAGCGAGAGAGTGGGATTGTATCGGAATGAACAAGGGGGTTTTGCTTGCCTGGCACTTCTGAAGATAACATTGAGTCTTCATCAGTGTCAACGATCACATCATCGGTATCACATCTATCGAGAGGGGACAAATACCGGCAACACAGAAGGAAACACAATCAATGCAATGCACAATATGATGCATGATCATGACATGGCAAAATGAATGTGTTTTGGGCTAATGCATCTAGCAACAAGTTAAATGGAGTTGGTTTGAACCCTAGGTTCAAATTCAAACTCCACATGTGATTATTTAAATGCTATTAATGTGATTTGTGCTAAACAGCAGCTATAAGTTGTTCTAACATGCATGAAAATGGTACAGATGGATTCCTTGAATTTTTCTGATAATTTTTCATATATAAATTATTTAATTTGGAGTTACGGTTAATTTTCTATGATTTATTGAAGTTTAGGGCATTTTCTGGAATTTCCTGATTATTTTTAAATCCAGAAAATACTTATTGCGTCAGCCCCACGTCACAGTGACGTCAGCAGGGTCAACTGGGCGTCCCAGGTCAAACCTGACCAGTGGGGTCCACTGGTCAGTGACCCAGTCAACTAACCAGGTTAGTTAGCCCTAACTAACTTAGTTAGCCGGGCGGGGCCCGCATGTCAGTGTCAGCAGGGGGTAATTAAATTAAAATAACTAAACTAATTAACAGGGGGGCTAGCCCCACCTGTCATCGACCCAGGGGGGGGGTCAAACCAGGCAGTGGGGTCAACCCACGCCGGTCATCGGATCAGCGGTCGCTGGCGTTTAGCCGCCGGCGAGCCCGACGCGGCGGCGAGAGTGGTTTTGGTCGTTTCGGCAACCAAACGAGCCGCGGAGGGTGGCTATGGGTAGCTGGGAACATGCCGCCACTTCTGGTGGAGTCGGTTGGGGTCGGGGCGGCCGGAATCGGCGCCGGCGACGAGCTAGGTAGCCGCCGGAGTTCGGGTGAGCTCGGAGTCGGCGTTAGGGAGCACAGCAGAGGGTGCGGATGGGTGCTATGGCCTCCTGGGGGTGTACTGAGCACGGCTGCGTGCTCAGTTGCAGCTCTAGGCAACCGTGGCTACGGCGGCGACATGGCCGGCGGCGAAAAGCTCTCGGCTCCGGTGGTTGATGCGGCTAGGGGGCGAATTAGGCAACGAGGTATGGGGGAAACGATGCAGCGGCTCACCGCGGTTCTTCTGGTGCTGCTGGCGAGGCAGGGGAGGCACGGGGTCTGACGAATCGACGGCGGGGATCACCGGCACCCGAGGTCGGAAACGGCGGCGTTGGAGATGCAGCAGAGCTTCTGGCGCCGCGTGACTCAATGAAGAGGATGACGACGTCGTGGCGGAGCTCGGGATCACGTCGGAGAGGTGGGGCAGTGGCTGTGGGTGCGGGGTTACGGCAGCGCGTCCATGGAGGCTTCGGCCATGGTGGGGAACGGGCGAGGAGAGGCGTAGGGGGGGCGAATGGGAGGCCGGATCGATCGGGACGGCACCGAGGAGGAAGACCCGCGGCGTTGCGCTGTCCCGAGGACGCAGGCAGGCAGGCAGGTGGCGTGGCAGCACGGCCGTGCGCGCGCGTCGGGCACGCGCTCGGCGTCCGACTGGCGCGGTGGAGACGACGACTGGCAGTTGGGCCAGTGGGCCGCACTGCTGGGCTGGGTAAGTGGCCAGGTATCCTCTCTCTCTATCTCCCTTTTTCTAATATCTCAATTTTCTATTATTCTGTAAATTTAGAGCTTTATTAAAAGTACTCAGACACTTTCAAAAATCATGAAACTAATCATGGCTACTGTTTAGAATATATCCAACAGTAAACATTTTAGTTTATGATTATTTGAGCATTTGAAATATTTAATAGCATTTAAATGCCCAAATGCAAATACTATATAATTTAATTCAAAAATCCAGGAATAGCCTATAAATATGTTCATCATTTTTGGAAGAGGTTTTCACCTTTAACAGAAATTATGAACATTTCCAAAGGGCATTCTGGGTTATTGAAAATATTTTTATTGAACCTAGTTAAATTTCATTTGGTGCTAGGGTTTCAACAATCCCCATTTCAAATTTCTTTGGAATTTAAACATGATGGCATGATGAACAAGCAAAGTCAAGCAAGGGCTGAACTGGGGCTGTGACACCCTCGTGGCTCCCTTGACGTACCTCTTCCGCCTATATATATCCATATACCCTAAAACGAGCGGGGCGCACAATAGATCAGGAGTTCCGCCGCCAGAAGCCTCCGTAGCCACCAAAAACCAATCTAGACCTGTTCCAGCACCCTGCCAGATGGGGAATCCCTCTCCGGTGGCTATCTTCATCATCCCGGTGCTCTCCATGACGACGAGGGAGTAGTTCTCCCTCGGGGCTGAGGGTATGTACAAGTAGTTATGTGTTTGATCTCTCTCTCTCTCTCTCATGTTCTTGAGGTGGTACGATCTTGATGTATCGTGAGATTAGCTATTATAGTTGGATCTTATGATGTTTTCTCCCCCCTCTACTCTCTTGTAATGGATTGAGTTTCCCCTTTGAAGTTATCTTATCAGATTGAGTCTTTAAATATTTGAGAACACTTGATGTATGTCTTGCCGTGCGTATCTGTGGTGACAATGGGATATCACATGATTCACTTGATGTATGTTTTGATGATCAACTTGCGGGTTCCTCCCATGAACCTATGCATAGGGGTTGGCACATGTTTTCGTCGTGATTCTCCGGTAGAAACTTTGGGGCACTCTTTGAGGTTCTATGTGTTGGTTGAATAGATGAATCTGAGATTGTGTGATGCATATCGTATAATCATACCCACGGATACTTGAGGTGACATTGGAGTATCTAGGTGACATTAGGGTTT
This sequence comes from Triticum aestivum, assembly GCF_018294505.1. Lineage (NCBI taxonomy): Eukaryota > Viridiplantae > Streptophyta > Magnoliopsida > Poales > Poaceae > Triticum > Triticum aestivum. The sequence goes on from NC_057809.1 coordinate 145,054,544, forward strand.
TGGTTGATTTGTGTCTTAAGGTGTTATTCTAGTACAAACTCTAGGGCAGTTTGTGACACTTGTAGGAATAGCCCAACGGATTGATTGGAAAGAATACCTTTGAGGTGGTTTCGTACCCTACCATAATCTCTTCGTTCGTTCTCCGCTATTAGTGAATTTGGAGTGACTCTTTATTGCATGTTTAGGGATAGTTATGTGATCCAATTATGTTATTATTGTTTAGAGAACTTGCACTAGTGAAAGTATGAACCCTAGGCCTTGTTTCAACGCATTGAAATACCGTTTACGCTCACTTTTACCACTTGTTACCTTGCTGTTTTTATATTTTCAGATTACAAAAACCATTATCTACTATAAATATACCACTTGTATCAGCATCTCTTCGCCGAACTGGTGCACCTATACAATTTACCATTGTATTGGGTGTGTTGGGGACACAAGAGACTCTTTGTTATTTGGTTGCAGGGTTGCTTGAGAGAGACCATCTTCATCCTATGCATCCTACGGATTGATAAACCTTAGGTCATGCACTTGAGGGGAATTTGCTACTATCCTACAAACCTCTGCACTTGGAGGCCCAACAACGTCTACAAGAAGAAGGTTGTGTAGTAGACATCAAGCTCTTTTCTGGCGCCGTTGCCGGGGAGGTGAGTGCTTCAAGGTATATCTTTAGATCTTGCAATCGAGTCTTTTAGTTTCTTGTTTTATCACTAGTTTAGTTTATAAAAGAAAATTACACAAAAAATGGAATTAAGTTTGTCTCATACGCTTCATCTTTTTAATATCTTTCGTGAGTATGATGGAAAGGAAAATTGTGCCAAAGTGTTAGAAGAAGAATGCATTAAAATGTTTGGCACTAAATCTTTGAATGGTGAGCATGATTTCAATGTTGTTAGTATGCACTCCTTGAATATCCATGGTACTAATGATGATTGCACTAGTTATGATGAAAATGTCTCCTATAAACATGTCAATTTTTGTGGAGTGCATTGGGTTTGTAAGTACACACCAAATAGGGAAGATAGATATTGCATGAGGCATAAGTACTTAGAAACTAAATTGTTGCAAGAAAGGCTAGATGATTGTGCTGAAAATTTAAATTTTATTGGCCATACTTGTGGACTTTGCAATGAACAGGGTCATTTAGCTATCCGATGCAAATTGTTTCATGATCTAATCATGTCCAAAAATTGTGATGACTTGATTTCCCTTGCACATTATAATGAACTTAGTTTGCTTATGGGATACGAAGAAATGAAACGTATAACTAAGCATCTTCCAGAATTTGTCCGTTATAAACTTCTTGGCTTTGATCTAGAGGAAATTTATATGTATTGTGCGGTGAATTGTATTGAAAATCCTTATATTTCCAATTACATAAAGAAAACAAAATAAATAGAAGATGAAGAGAACACTAATGAAAGGGAAGAGACTTCCCAATATTCTCCTATTATTTCTTATGATGAATCAGGTAACGAGGAGGAGCCTTCTATTCAACCAATCTCATTAATAAGAAGCTCCAAAAAGAGGATTGAACCCACACATGAGGTGAAGAAGAAGAAAAGAAAAAGGAAGAGAGGTAAAAAGATATCTCTCCCAAATAATGTTGCTCCTATTATTGTTTTGCCTCATGAAAATGAAGATGGTGCACTTGATGATGATCTCGTTATGCCTATTGCTTGTTGTGATGATTATGATTGGGAAGATAATGATACTCCTTATGATCTTGAAAATCTTTTTGGCACTTGCTTGGAAGAATATGATAATTGCTATACTATTGGTGTTATCCATACTATTAATGATGAGAGTGATTATGCTTATGATACGAAAAAGCCCAAGCTTGGGGATGCTATGTTTGATGTGATGTTTTTGAGAATATATTTTCTGCAATTAATGTTTGTCCCAAGCTAGGGGATGCTACGTTTAATGAAGATGATATTTTTAGTCTCCCATGTTTTGATATGCAAATTTATAATGATGATAGCATGTATCCTACCTATGATGATTATTGTGATGATACTTATGCTATAAAAATTATGATTATATTTATAAAACTTGTCATGATTATGATTACCCCTTTTCTGAACATTACTATTTTAATGTGGAAACAATTTATAGTATTCGAGTCTCTTATGATACTCCCACTATTCCGAATGAGAAGAATTTTGCTTGTGTGGAGAGTAATAAAATTTCTATGCTTGTAGATCATGAAAAGAATGCTTTAGGTGCTGGTTATATTGTTGAATTCATTCATGATGCTACTAAAAATTATTATGAGGGAGGAATATATGCTTGTAGGAATTGCAACAATATCAACTTTCCTCTCTATTTTCTTAAAGTTTTGAAGTTATGCTTGTTTTACCTTCCTATACAAGTTGATTCTTATTCCCACAAGTTTTTTGCTCACAAAATCCCTATGCATAGGATGTGGGTTAGACTTAAATGTGCTAGTTATATTCTTCATGATGCTCTCTTTATGTTTCAATTCTTATCTTTTATATGAGCATCATTGAAATCATCATGCCTAGCTACAGGCGTTAAACGATAGCGCTTCTTGGGAGGCAACCTAACTTTATTTTTGTTCCTTGCTTTTTGCTCCTGTTTAGTAATAAATAATTAATCTAGCCTCTTTTTAGATGTTAGAGAGTCTTCACATAGTTGCATAATTATTCGACTACTCATTGATCTTCACTTACATCTTTCGGAGTAGTTTGTTGTTGCTCTAGTGCTTCACTTATATCTTTTTAGAGCACGATGGTGGTTTTATTTTATATAAATAGATGAACTCTCATGCGTCACTTATATTATTTTGAGAGTCTTTAGAACAACATGGTAATTTTCTTAAATAATCCTAATATGCTAGGTATTCAAGATTAGTAAAAAAATTCCTATGAGTGTTTTGAATACTAAGAGAAGTTTGATGCTTGATGATCGTTTTGAGATATGGAGGTAATAATATCAAAGTCGTGCTAGTTGAGTAGTTGTGAATTTGAGAAGTGCTTGTGCTGAAGTTTGCAAGTCACGTAGCATGCACATATGGTAAACGTTATGTAACAAATTTTAGACATGAGGTGTTCTTTGATTGTCTTCCTTATGAGTGGCGGTCGGGGATGAGAGATGGTCTTTTCCTACCAATCTATCCCCCTAGGAGCATGCACGTAGTGCTTGGTTTTTGATGGCTTGTAGATTTTTGCAATAAGTATGTGAGTTCTTTATGACTAATGTTGAGTCCATGGATTATACGCACTCTCACCCTTACATCATTGGTAGCCTCTTCGGTACCATGCATAGCTCTTTCTCACATTGAGAGTTGGTGCAAACTTTGCCGGTGCATCCAAACCCCGTGATATGATACCTGCAACTGGTGTTGTAGTAATCTGTGAGCCACTAGGACTCAGCAATCCCATTACTATGGGTGTCAAGACTAGCGAAGCTTAATGGGCAAGGAAGGGGTAAAGTTGTGAGGTTGCAGCAATGACTAAGCAATGTATGGTGGCTAACTTACGAATACAAGAGTAAGATGAGAAACTACGCAAACGGTCGCCAACTAAAAAGGATCAAGAAGTGGTCCAGAACTACCTACAATCAAACATAACCCAACCGTGTTCTCCTCTCGAACTTCCCCGAGAAGAGACAGTCACAGTTACACAATGTGGCTGGTGTATTTCAATTGAGTTTACTTCAAGTCTTCTACAACCAGATATTAATAAATTCCCATCTGCCTCATAACCGTGGGCACGGCTCTCGAAAGTTTGAACCTTGCAGGGGTTTCCCATGTTAGCCCATGACAAGCTCATGATCCGCGGAGACAATCCTCCATCACAGGACACCCGATCAGACTCAGAATCTCGGTGCACAAGACATTTCGACAATTGTAAAACAAAACCAGCAAGACCTCCTGATGCACCGACCTAGCCTGATAGGAGTAGCGTGATCTCGTTCCTAGGGTACACCGGATGAGCTACGTGTACATGTATATACCAAATACCTCAAGTTGCCTTGGGGCAGCCCCGCACGGTGCTCTAGTTTGGACCAACACAAATGTGGAGCATTGGCCCGGGGGTTGATTAAAAATCCACGGGGGCCGGCAAGTCCCTATGCAAGTTTTAGTTGTTATTAGGCAAATGGTAAAACCAAGGTTGGGCCTTGCTGGAAGAGTTTTATTCAACGCGAAACGTCAAGAGGGTCCCATACCCCTCATCGTGTTAGGGACGCAAAATCATGGAACATAACACCGGTATGACGGAAACTAGGGCGGCAAGAGTGGAACAAAACACCAGACATAAGGTTGAGCCTTCCACCCTTTACCAAGTATATAGATGCATTAATTGAATAAGAGATATTGTGATATCCCATGATATCCATGTCCCAACAAGGAACAACCTGCAACTGCACCTGCAACTAGCAACGCTATAAGAGGGGCTGCGCAAAGCAGCAACATAGCCAAACAATGGTTTGCTCGAAAGGGCAAAAAGGTTAGAGGTTTTCATGGCAATTTGGGAGGCTTGATAAACAAGTGGTAGGCAGCGCGACATAGCGATAGAGAGAACAACTAGCATAGCAAAGATAGTAGTGAGATCCAAGGTGACGGTCATCTTGCCTAAAATCCCGCTGGGAAGAAGAACGATTCCATGAAGCAGACGAACCGATTTAGTCGAACAGATCCTCGGAATTGCAATGTTACCGGAACTATCAAGGAGAAGCGCAACCGGAAAGAAGCAAGCATCACGGCAAACAACCATCACATAAACATGGCATGATGCACAAACAAGTATGATGCATGTCATGTTTAATGATTCATGGCATGGCAAGTGCAACAATAAAATACTACAAATTGAGTGGAGCTCAATATGCAACGAGTTGCATATTGATGAAACACCACATTCGATTATTTAGTTAACTCTCGTTTATGTACTCAACAATATTAAATGTTGGTTAACATGGCAAGAAGTGAGGCATAAGTAACCTACACATTTTTAGGTAATTTAAATGAGGCTGGAACAATAAACAACAATTTCGGTAAATCCCCACATGTGCATATAGAAATTTAATGCAAACAACAATTTTAAACAATTAAATGTTGTTAACATGATGCGGATGACATATCCAAGTTATATGCAATTTTTAAGGAAAAGTTGACATCAGCATGATATGAAGCATTTGTCACCGTAGCGGAAACGAAAGGGGTGCCACGGCAACGACAACGGAAATGGTGCCATGGCAACATTCCGATTCCGGTAGCTCATGGAGATAGTGGGGTGATCCCGGTTACCGGGTTCCCACAGGTTGACGACATGGAAAACAAGGAACGTGCAAACAATTCACAGACAGTGCAAACGCGCGGTTCATCTCATACATCACTCATGCATTCGTTCATGGCGGTCGTCCTCGGCGGTTATACCTTCGAAGCATGCGTTTTGGGGCGGATCGAGTTAGTAGAGGGAAGTAGACATTCTCGCAACGGTAGTGGAAGTAGTGGTATGATACGGCTCCAACGTATCTATAATTTTTGATTGATCCATGCTATTATATTATCTATTTTGGATGTTAATGGGCTTTATTTTACACTTTTATATCATTTTTGGGACTAACCTACTAACCGGAGGCCCAGCCCAAATTGCTGCTTTTTTGCCTATTTGAGGGTTTGGAAGAAAAGGAATATCTAACGGAATCCAAACGGAATGAAACCTTCGGGAATGTGATTTTCTCAACAAACATGATCCAGGAGACTTGGAGTGGGCGTCAAGAAACAACCGAGGAAGGCACGAGGCAGGGGGCGCGCCTACCCCCTGGGTGCGCCCTCCACCCTCGTGGGCCCTCCGCTGCTCCACCGATGTACTTCTTCCTCCTATATATACCCACGTACCCCCCAAACATCCAGGAGCACCACAAAAACCTAATTCCACCGCCGAAACCTTCTGTACCTGAGAGATCCCATCTCGGGGTCTTTTCTGGAGCTCCGCCGGAGGGGGAATTGATCACGGAGGGCCTCTACATCAACTGCATGGCCTCTCCGATGATGTGTGAGTAGTTTACTTTAGACCTACAGGTCCAGAGTTATTAGATATATGGCTTCCTCTCTCTCTTTGGATCTCAATACAAAGTTCTCCTTGATTCTCTTGGAGGTCTATTCGATGTAATCTTCTTTTGTGGTGTGTTTGTCGAGATCCGATGAATTGTGGGTTTATGATCCAGATTATCTATGAACAATATTTGATTCTCCTCTGAATTCTTTTATGTATGATTGGTTTATCTTTGCAAGTCTCTTCGAATTATCAGCTTGGTTTGTCCTACTAGATTGATCTTTCTTGCAATGGGAGAAGTGCCTAGCTTTGGGTTCAATCTTGCAGTGCTTGATCCCAGTGACAGAAAGGGAACCGACACGTACTGTATTGTTGCCATCAAGGATAAAAAGATGGGGTTTATATCATATTGCATGAGTTTATCCCTCTACATCATGTCATCTTCCTTAAAGCATTACTCTGTTCTTATGAACTTAATACTCTAGATGCATGCTAGATAGCGGTCGATGTGTGGAGTAATAGTAGTAGATGCAGAATCATTTCGGTCTACTTGTCGCGCACGTGATGCCTATATACATGATCATACCTAGATATTCTCATAACTATGCTCAATTCTATCAATTGCTCGAGAGTAATTCGTTTACCCACCGTAATACTTATGCTCTTGAGAGAAACCACTAGTGAAACCTATGGCCCCGGGTCTATCTTCCATCATATTAATCTTCCAACACTTAGTTATTTCCTTTGCCGTTTATTATACTTTGCATCTTTATTTCTCTTTATCATAAAAATACCAAAATATTATCTTATCATATCTATCAGATCTCACTCTCGTAAGTGACCGTGAAGGGATTGCCAACCCCTTTATCATGCTGGTTGCGAGGTTCTTATTTGTTTGTGTAGGTGCGTGGGACTTGAGCATGATCTCCTACTGGATTGATACCTTGGTGTCGGATTTCAGGTTCCGGCAGACCCTTGAGGTTCAAACACTGGGGTGCGCGCGGAGATTTCGCCTCCTATCTACATGCACTCCTCCGCCTTACTAGGATCTATACTCAGGAAAGAACAACACAAGAGACACAGGGTTTATACTGGTTCGGGCCATCATTGTGGTGTAATACCCTACTCCAGTGTGTGGTGTGGTGGATTGCCTCCTGGGCTGATGATGATGAACAATACAAGGAAGAACAGCCTCGCGAGGGTCTGTTCTTAGCTGGGGCGATGAACTGCTGCGAGGAGCTCAGTCACCTTGCTCTCTCTCTCTCTCTACCTGATCTTCTCTATCTTTCCAACTCTCCGGCCAGCTCTTTTCCCCCCAGCCTCTAGCCTCTCGCCCCCTTTGGCTCTGTGGGTGGCTGGTCCTATTTATAGAGGCCCTGGTCCTCTAACCAAATATCGAGCGGGAAGGGAGCCAACAATGGCGGGCTAATTTGAAGGGGGACAGCTAGTATCAACTATCCTGACAAAATTAGTCTTCGCCTGCGCAAAGCTCTGGTGATGACGCCGTCTTGGGCTCCATGGTGACCTCCGTCTCGTAGTCCTCCTGGTCTTGGTCTCGTTGCACCGAAATGGCAACCTTTGCCTGATGCCTCGGTACTCCGCGGCTGCGCTTGCCCCCTTTGCACCAAAGAGGAAGGGAGGACATTGCGTGGGCTGGCACCCGCCTGACGCCCCCAGTCGTCATGGCTTGCGTCATGGGCACCTTGTGAGGTACCCCGCCTTGATCTCTCCGCCTCCTCATGAGCTAGCCTAACGAGGCCACGCCTGAGGAAGCTCCGCGTTGTCCGCCCCGCGAGGCTTGGCCCCTCACGAGGGTCTTGAGTTTGTGTTGGTGAAGATGGGCCACGCTGGGCGCCCCTTTGAGCCACGCCGCAGGTCGCAGGCAGGCAAGTCTGGGGACCCCCATTCCCAGAACACCGACAGTAGCCCCCGGGCCCAAGGCGCGCCCGGACTTGGCCGTGCAGGGAGGCGGAAGGGCAAGAGCAAAGCGCCGCGGGCCCTAACAGCCTGCGGCCTTGGGCGACGCGTGGCGGTTTGTTGGTCGTGGGCGTCTCCACTTCCCCATGGTGCCTCGGCAACTGCGCGGATTGGACAAGTCCCTGCATGCAAAGCGGGTCAAGATTACCTGCAGTCGTGGAGGTCGGCGGTTGGCCTTCGTCGGCCATAAGTACGGGATAGCGCGCGCCCTTCCAGTCCATCCCTCCTTGCTTCTCCTTCTTCCCGATCCTTGCTCCATCTTGCTGCGATGGCTCCGATCCGCCGGTTCTCGATGGCAAAGAAGGGAAATGCTCCCCGAGAGGATCCAGACCCACTCCCGCCGAAGAAACGGCTCGTCCCCCGTGGCCCGGACGAAGGGGCCCTTCAGGTGGTGTCGAGGCCTTGGTGCGAGCGGGTGCCGCCGGGGTTCCCGCTGCCATTGTACGCCCACGTTGAGGGCCCCGAAGGAGCTGATGCTGACCGCCATGGGCGGCGCCGCCGTCGGTGCCGACGGGTCACGAAGGTGTGGGTCGTCCCCCCTGGGGTCCACACCGAGGGCTCCTCCCGAGAGTTCGTGCTCCGCGTCGCCATTCCTCTTCAGTCTTGGATCCGCCTTCCTCCCTTCTTCGCCTCCATCATCCCGCAGGGGGAACCCCTAGAGCTCTGGCTGCAGCACGCCGGCTGCAGCACCCTCGCGACCGAGGCAGACGTCGCGGTCGTTGCCGCGGGCGAGGTCTTCATGACTCGGGGCTGGAGAGAGATCGCCCGGGTTTGCAAGGTAAGGGGCGTCTTCACGGTCCACTTGGATTATGACGGTGCTTCGGTGATGCTCTTCAAGGTCTTCGATGCGAGCGGGCGCCGGCTGGAGTGCTGCCCCGGGGAAGGTGGCCAGGACCCTGCCACGACAAGGACTGGGCCCGCCAACTGCTCCCTTGGCGGCTCCTCAGGCGGTGGAGGCGTCAGAGGCTCCAGCGACTCCGGTGAGCTCTTCGCGACTCCGGTGACAAGTGACGACAACTACGAGCTCCCGAGCCGGCGCCGCTCCAGGAGCAGGGCAGGCTCGTCAGGCCACTGCCGACTCTGATCTGGATGGGGTTGGCGTCGGTGCTTGACGACCCACTATTGATGATGGCGTCTTTTGTAGGGTCGTGCATAGTTTGTGTCCCTTTAGGATCTATTCCCTGCGAGGAATAAAAAACGCGCCCCGTGGGGGCTTGTAAGGTGCCTGTGATCCTGTTTTGTTAATATAACCCTTGCCGTAGAATTGCGCGAGTTGCTCATTCCGTCTTAGCTCAGTCCTCCCTTTCGAACCTCATGAGGGCTTGGTGCTCTGCGCCGACAGGTCCCAGTCCCAAGGCGGCTTCAGCCGTTGCTGGTATGCCAGGTCGCGATGCCGTGGTCAAGGCCAGGAGGTGAGCGACCCGGAGTCCGGTAAGAGCCCCTGAGTCGCGATGGTCAGGAGGTCCCCTTTGGCGCCCAAGCGGCGTCCCTAACACGGGATAGCATTAGGTGCGGGGATGGTGCCACAGCAGCTGGCGCTTCCGGGTGATGACTTATCTCGAGGATCGGGGGCCGCTCTCTGGTGTGTCACCGGGTCCGTGCATCGGCCGGCGCGAGGTTGCTCGGCGAGGTCCTCGTGTGTCTCTCCCCTCTTGCCTTTGCTCCCCTTTCTGCTCTACGTCCTCGGGTCCCGGCCCTCGAGCGAGTCTCAGCCATCACTGGTATTCCAGGTCGCGATGCCGTGGTCAAGGTCAGAGGGTGAGGGCTGGAGAGCTAGTAGGAGCCCTGAGTCGCGATGCTCAGGCACCCCCCTTTAACGTGCAAGCGGTTCGCGCGGACGAGAGCGAAGGAGACACCGCAAGGGCCTCGCCTGACGCAACTCCTTCGGGAGGTCCTGCAGGTCCATCATAGAAGAAACAAGGGGTTGCCATGACAATTAACAGTCAGCCGTTGGTTGCTTCGGAGGGGTAGTGAGGCACTGAAGGCTTGACGAGGTGACGCTATGCGGGGATGCCGCGGCCAGAGCTCAGCCATCCAGGTTTGTCGGCGTTGCAGGGACGGACCCATGCGCAAGCGTCGTGCCGTTTGGGAGCAGCTCTGTTAGTTGGCGTCAGCTGAGCAGGCAACTAGGTAAAACACATTAGCCGCGAAGGAGTGGATTCGTTCAAATAGATGCTAGGAATGCGGACATCACTGGGTCAGGCCCGAGCGGCTTGGGGATCATGCAGCCCGAGGGGCGCCCCCAACAAGGTAAGCTAACAACATGCAATAAAAAAGGGATACACGCCGCAGGGACGGACCCACGTGGCCTAGAATAATGCAGCCCTGGGGGGGCGCTCCCAGCTGGAAATAAAACTCGAAAGATGTCACCTGATGATGTTGAGGACGAAGGAGCGTTGGTGTAGCAGACTCGCCGGGCTGCGGAAGCCGATCCTCACGAGCCCCCAGGCCCAGGGGCCTCGGGAGGCTCCGGAGGCGCTGGCGGCTCCTCACGGGCCATCTCCATCCCTGCCAGGGCTGCGGAACGCCTGGCCTCTCGTGCCTCCGTGATGCCCCTCATGAGGCACTGGTACGTGTCAGCCGCATTCGGCAAGCCGTAAGGCATGCGAACGTAGATGTGGGGTGGGCCTCCGCAGCGCCCCACTCGCGAGGGCCAGAGGCGCTCCAGAGAGGCGACTCGGTTGAGCCCTGGTATGTCGACGCAGACGCGCAGCCCACCATCCTCGCCTGGATGGGGAGCCACTGCTGGTAGGCGGCGGCCGCCTTTCATGACTCTTGACTCTTGTAGCTCCTGAATGGCCTTGCTGACGAACTCCTGAGGGTCTGGGTCTCCTTGCCTTGCTCCTTCTTGAGGGAAACGTGCTTCGAAACACGCCTCCATGTGGTGCCCAAGCGCCTCCCTCGTGACCCTAGCTAGGTCGGTGGCCCTCTAGGAGAGAGCCCCCGAGCCCTGCCTGAGGAGGGCGCTGGGCGCGCTTTCCTATGCGATGGAAGGAGGTTCCCCCTGGGCAGGCGCGGGCCCAGAGGGGCCTGCCTCCCGAGTGGTCGGGCCAGACGATGTCTTCTTCTTCTTAGGGGCGGTCTCGGGAGGCCTCCAGCTTCCACGATCTGGGTCTTCCAGTGACGCGGCCTGGAAGGCTCGTTCCAGGGAACACAACGCGTCCTTCTCTTCACAGGGCACCATGATGACTCCGCCGCTTCCTGGCATCTTGAGGACGTTGTAGCCATGGTGAGTTACGGCCATGAACTTGGCCAGCGCTGGGTACTCAAGGATGGCATTGTACGGCAGGCGAATGTGAGCGACGTCGAAGTCGATAAGCTCGGTGCGGTAGTTGTCGCGTGCCCCAAAGGTGACAGGGAGGCGGACCTGCCCAATCGGGGTCGTGGAGCCGTCGGTGATGCCGGAGAAAGGCTTGGTTGGCTGAAGCTGGCTGTAGGGCACTTGGAGGTTGTTGAATGTTTCCACGGACAGGACGTTGAGCCCTGCCCCGCCATCGATGAGGGTCTTGGTGACCACCACGTTGCTGATGATCGGGGAACAAAGCATCGGGAGAACTTCGGCTGTAGCCGCACACTTGAGCTGATCTGCTGAGCTGAACGTGATGGCGCACGCCGACCACCTAAGAGGGCGCGTGGCTTCGAGCCTGGGGAGGAGTGCGTTCACTTCGCGGGCGAACTTCTTGAAGATGCGCTGAGAGGCTGGGGCTTGGGCCCCGCCCAGGATGCAGGCGATCGTGCGCGGCTCCTGGAAGCCCCCAGCCCCCTCGTCCTGGTGACGGTCCTCGTTTCTCCTTGGCTGCAGCGGCAGCGGTGGGAGGCCTACGTTGCCTTGCGGGCGATCCTCGCGAGGCTGATCCCTCCAGCCTCCCTCGCGAGGCGGGTCTTGCCAGCGATCCTCGCGAGGTTGATCGCGCCACCCTTGGCGCGGGCCACGGTCTTCCCAGCGTCCTGCGTTCCTTCCTCCTCCTCGGCCGTAGCCCCGGTCACTGCGGTCAGGGCGACAGCCGATCCTTCCTTCTCACACGGCTCGAAGCTCTTGGCATTCGTTGGTGTTGTGGGTGTGGAGGTCGTGGTACACACAGTACCGGCTACCCTTGGAAGGTTCGGGCTGATCTCTGCCCTACTTGGTGTCTGGTTCTGCCGCGAGCACGGCAGCCCCCTTGCGCTTCACATCCTTGGCCTTGGGCTTCTTCTCTTCTGGGTCTACGGCAGGCAGCTCGAGGAGGGAGAGACGCCCTTCCTCGGCCCTGGCGCACTTGGTTGCCAGGTTGAACAGTTCCAAGGAAGTGCACAGGTCTTCATGCATCGCCAGCTCTTCCTTCATCTTGACGTCGCGCACGCCGTCAGAGAAGGCCGAGATGATGGCCTCCTCAGTCACCTTGGGAATCTTGAGGCGCGCATTGTTGAAGCACTGGATGTACTTTTGCATGGTCTCCCCGGGCTGTTGCTTGATGCGGCGCATGTCGCACACGACGGGCGGCCGGTCGCGAGTGCCTTGGAAGTTGGCGATGAAGCGGGTGCGCATCTCGTCCCAGGAGGAGATTGTGCCTGGAGCCAGGTTCAGGAGCCAGGTGTGGGCCCCGTCCTTGAGTGCCATGGGGAACCAGTTCGCCATGACCTTCTCGTCTCCATTGGCAGCTTCGATGCCCAGCTCGTAGAGCTGGAGGAACTCCGCAGGGTCAGCCGTGCCGTCGTAGCGAGGAGGCAAGTCTGGCTTGAACTTGCCGGGCCACGCGATGTTGCGTAGCTCGGCGGTGAAGGCGCGGCAGCCTACTGTGGCCACGGGAGGCCTTGGATGACGGGGAACTTGGTCTTGCATGTCCCCATGCGTTCCAGCTAGGAGCAGCGCGGGGTCTTGACGCGCGGGAGCAGGAGCATGGTCGCGATGTGCTAGAGCAGGTAGCGCCCGGGCAGCTTCCTGCGGGCGAGGGACTTCTTTGACAGCTCTGCTCTTGCTGCGCTGGCGCCTGGCGGAGCGGGTTCCAGCCAGGGGCCACGCGCCTTGGAGCCATGGCGCCTTTCCTAGGAGGAGGCGGCTGGGGCGCCGCCAGGGCTTCACTGCCCGCGCGGGGCGGGGTGCGGTGCAGTGGAACGGACGGCGTAGGAGAGCCCCCTGCGGCGCGGACGAGCTCGGCGACGCGGTCGAGCCATTCTTCGTAGACGTCGTTGACGGGACGGTAGCATAGGAGCTCGTTCGCCGCGAGGAGTGCAGCCCGAGCCTCCATGGGCGCGCGGAGCGCGCGGGACGAAGAACTAGCTGGGGTGAGCGAGGGAGTTGCTGTGCGGCCGTCTTGCCGCACGGACGGATGCTGGGACAATGCTTGCTGCTCATCCCCCGCCGGGCCGGTGGCGGCGTTGACGGCAGGTGACGGGGAACGGCGTGGACGCTCGCCGACAGGGGCCGTCTGGGCGACGCGGGTAGCGAGCGCGGCCCGGCGCTCGGCGTGGGCCCGACGAGCGTCAGACATGGGCGTGATGGTCGGAGGAGAACAGGGTGGTGGAAGACAAATCCCGGCGCACCCCTACCTGGCGCGCCAAATGTCGGATTTCGGGTTCCGGCAGACCCTTGATGTTCGAACACTGGGGTGCGCGCGGAGATTTCGCCTCCTATCTACCTGCACTCCTCCGCCTTACTAGGATCTAAACTCAGGAAAGAACAACACACAAGAGACACAGGGTTTATACTGGTTCGGGCCACCGTTGTAGTGTAATACCCTACTCCAGTGTGTGGTGTGGTGGATTGCCTCCTGGGCTGATGATGATGAACAATACAAGGAAGAATAGCCTCGCGAGGGTCTGTTATTAGCTGGGGCGATGAACTGCTGGGAGGAGCTCAGTCACCTTGCTCTCTCTCTCTACCTGATCTTCTCTATCTTTCCAACTCTCCGGCCAGCTCTTTTCCCCCCAGCCTCTAGCCTCTCGCCCCCTTTGGCTCTGTGGGTGGCTGGTCCTATTTATAGAGGCCCTGGTCCTCTTCCCAAATATCGAGCGGGAAGGTCTGGTATCAACTATGGCTGGCTAATTTGAAGGGGGACAGCTAGTATCAACTATCCTGACAAAAGTAGTCTTCGCCTGCCCAAAGGTCTGGTGATGACGCTGTCTTGGGCTCCACGGTGACCTCCGTCTCGTAGTCCTCCTAGTCTTGGTCTCGTTGCACCGAAATGGCAACCTTTGCCTCATGCCTCGGTACTCCGTGGCTGCGCTTGCCCCCTTTGCACCAAAGAGGAAGGGAGGACACTGCGCGGGCTGGCACCCGCCTGGCGCCCCCGGTCGTCATGGCTTGCGTCACGGGCACCTCGTGAGGTACCCCGCCTTGATCTCTCTGCCTCCTCGTGAGCCAGCCAGACGAGGCCACGCCTGAGGAAGCTTCGCGTCATCCGCCCCGCGAGGCTTGGCCCCTCGTGAGGGTCTTCGGTTTGTGTTGGTGAAGATGGGCCGCGCTGGGCCCCCCTTTGAGCCACGCCGCAGGCCACAGGCAGGCAAGTCTAGGGACCCCCGTTCCCAGAACGCCGACACTTGGTTCTCAAAAACTGAGGGAAGTACTTATGCTACTTTGCTACATCACCTTTTCCTCTTCAAGGGAAAACCAACGCAGTGCTCAAGAGGTAGCATGGTACACATCTCGGAGAGGGACTTGACGCATCTGAGTAACTTGGGGTCGACGGTAGACATTCACGGTCATAGTCCCACGAGTTTCTGTGGATGCCCGGGGTTGTCATCGTACATAGTCAATGTAGTTGTACCTGACGAAACCCTCAGCGACAGTAGTGGTGCATGTCATAGTGGAACTTGGCGCATCCAACGTCTTTAGGCGTAGAGGTACTTGCAAAAACTGAGATGGTCTTGATGATCCGGCGAGATGACGTGGTTTGGGGTGGCTCGGTCTTGATGGTCCTTGAGTCCAACAACTACTAGGTGGTCTTGGTGGAACAACAGAGAGGGATAGTCAAGGATGTGATGGAGGCAAGGCAAAGCTTGTAGCAGTGAGCATGGGAGGCGTCCTGCAGGAGGCACAACAGGGAAGAAGGATAGGAGCACCGGGCGAAGAGGCCTGCGGACGACGGGGACGACTAGAGGTGCAGCAGCAGAAGCAAAACAACAACAGCAGTGAAGAAGCCGGTGGCGGCTAGAGTAGATCGGGCGTGGGGAAGGGGTGGCGCCATGGACGGGCTCAGGTCAATTGAGTAAACAACGGCATCGACAGCTGCGGGTTAGAGAAGCAGGGAGATAGCAAGAGCAGGTGAGGGAGTCCTGGATTAGGGGGTCTCCGGACAGCCGGACTATATCCTTTGGCCGGACTGTTGGACTATGAAGATACAAGATTGAAGACTTCGTCCCGTGTCCAGATAGGACTCTACTTGGCGTGGAAGGCAAGCTAGGCAGTACGGATATGGATATCTTCTCCTTTGTAACCGACCTTGTGTAACCCTAGCCCCCTCCGGTGTCTATATAAACCGGAGGGTTTTAGTTCGTAGGACAACACACAATCATACCATAGGCTAGATTCTAGGGTTTAGCCTCTCCGATCTTGTGGTAGATCAACTCTTGTAATACTCATATTGTCAAGAAGAAATCAAGCAGGACGTAGGGTTTTACCTCCATCAAGAGGACCCGAACCTGGGTAAAACATCGTGTCCCCTGCCTCCTGTTACCATCCGCCTTAGACGCACAGTTCGGGACCCCCTACCCGAGATCCGCCGGTTTTGACACCGACATTGGTGCTTTCATTGAGAGTTCCTCTATGTCGTCGCCGTTAGGCTTGATGGCTCCTATGGTCATCGATAGCGATACAGTCCAGGGTGAGACTTTTATCCCCGGACAGATCTTTGTGTTTGGCGGCTTCGCACTGCGGGCCAACTCGCTCGGCCATCTGGAGCAGATCGAAAGTTACGCCCCTGGCCACCAGGTCAGGTTTGGAAGCTTAAACTACACGGCCGATATCCGCGTAGACTTGATCTTCGACGGATTCGAGCCCCTGCCTTGTGCGCCACGCGGTCACGACGAGTATGATTTAGCTCTACCATCGGACACTATTCAAGAAATCGCACCGGCAGCCGCTCCGACCCTCAATTCGGAGCCAGTTGTGCCATCCATGGACGGGTGGATAGACCCCGCCATGGAGGTCGTATCCTCTGCGACGATCGAGCCGAATATCGACCTTACCCTTCACGAGAGCCGTGTTGCCAAACTGTCGGATCCTTCTCCGGCCATGGACTCCGAACCGCCTGCGCCCGTTCCTATCAAATCCGATTGGGCGCCGATCATTGAGTTTACCTCCGCGGATATTTTTCAGCACTCGCCCTTTGGTGACATACTGAACTCATTAAGGTCTCTTTCCTTGTCAGGAGAGTCCTGGCCGAACTACGTCCGGCAGGATTGGGATGCGGATGACGAAGAAATTCGCCGCCCGCCCACCACCCACTTAGTAGCCACTATCGATGACTTAAACGACATGATCTACTTCGACTCCGAAGACATTGACGGTATGGACGACGATGCGGGAGGCGAAGAGGAACCACTGCCCACAGGGCACTCGACAGCCACCTCATCATATGACATATACATGGTGGACACACCCAAAGAAGGCAATGGCGACGGGACATCGGAGGATGACCCCTCCAAGAAGCAACCCAAGCACCGGCGTCGGCGACGCCTCTCTAAGTCCCGCCAAGGCAAAAGCGGTGATTCCGGCACCGGAGATAATAGCACTCCGGACAGTGCCGAAGGCAACAACAATCCCCTCCACCAAGATTTAGAGCAGGAGGATGGAGAAGCCAGCCCTCCTGAGAGAGCGGCAGATGGAGAGGCGGAGGATGATAATTACATGCCTCCCTCCGAAGACGAGGCAAGCCTCGACAATGACGAATTCATCGTGCCAAAGGATCCCGTCGAACAAGAGCGCTTCAAGCGCCGGCTTATAGCCACGGCAAATAGCCTTAAGAAAAAGCAGCAGCAGCTTCAAGCTGATCAAGATTTGCTAGCTAACAGATGGACCGAAGTCCTTGCGGCCAAGGAATACAAACTCGAATGCCCCTCCAAGAGTTACCCAAAATACAGTTTGCTACCCCGCCTGGAGGAGGAAGCACCAAAACCTACATCTCCAACGTATGACGTGGCTGATCGGCCACCTCGTGGCCGCGACAGAGAGGCATTCCAGCCAAAAGCTCAGCCCGCACCCCGACGCCATTCAAATAAAAAGGCATGGGGAAATACGCTAGACCTGCGACATGTATTGGAGGACAAAGCAAAACATGCAAGATCGATCTACGGATCACGAGGGCACGCCACTATGCGAGACGATAATCGTCATGCCGGATACAGTAAAAGTAAGTCCAGCTGGGCCGAACACAGCGGGCAAGACTCATTCGAGTTGCGTCGCGATATAGCCCAGTACAGAGGCGCCGCACACCCCTTATGCTTCACAGACAAAGTAATGGATCAACAAATCCCAGAGGGTTTCAAACCCGTAAATATAGAATCATACGACGGCACAACAGATCCTGCGGTATGGATCGAGGATTTCCTCCTGCACATCCACATGGCCCGCGGTGATGACCTGCACGCCTTCAAATACCTCCCACTCAAACTGAAAGGACCAGCTCGGCATTGGCTCAACAGCTTGCCAGCAGAGTCCATTGGTTGTTGGGAAGATCTGGAAGCCGCATTCCTCGACAACTTTCAGGGCACTTGTGTGCGACCACTGGATGCCGATGACTTAATCCACATAATTCAGCAGCCAGAGGAATCGGCCAGGCAATTCTGGACACGATTCCTAACAAAGAAAAATCAAATCGTTGACTGTCTGGATGCAAAGGCCCTAGCAGCTTTTAAGCACAACATCCGCGACGAGTGGCTCGCCCGGCACCTAGGCCAGGAAAAGTCGAAATCTATGGCAGCCCTCACGACACTCATGACCCGCTTTTGTGCAGGAGAGGACAACTGGTTGGCTCGTAGCAATAACATATCAAAGAACCATGGTACTTCGGATACCAAGGAAGGCAACGGCAGGTCACGTCGCCACAAACATAAGCGCCGCATTAACAGCGATAATACCAAGGATACGGCAGTCAATGCCGGATTCAAAGGCTCTAAACCCGGTCAGCGGAAAAAGCCATTCAAAAGAAGCACTCCGGGCCCGTCCAGTTTGGACCGTATACTCGATCGCTCATGTCAAATACATGGCACCCCCGACAAGCCAGCCAACCACACCAATAGGGATTGTTGGGTGTTCACGCAGGCCGGCAAGTTAAATGCCGAAAACAAAGATAAGGGGTCACATAGCGATGACAAGGAGGAGCCCCGGCAGCCGAACACCGGAGGATAGAAGAGGTTCCCCCCACAAGTGCGGACGGTGAACATGATATACGCAACCCACATCCCGAAGAGGGAGCTGAAGCATGCGGTCAGGACGTATATGCGTTGGAGCCAGTCGCCCCAAAGTTCAACCCATGGTCCTCCTGTCCGATCACCTTCGATCACAGGGACCACCCCACTAGTATCCGTCGTGGAGGATTCACCGCACCAGTCCTAGACCCAATCATTGATGGATTTCACCTCACTCGAGTCCTTATGGATGGCGGCAGCAGCCTGAACCTGCTTTATTAGGACACAGTGCGCAAAATGGGTATAGACCCCTCAAGAATCAAACCCACAAAAACGACCTTTAAAGGCGTCATACCAGGTGTAGAGACCCATTGCACAGGCTCAGTCCCACTAGAAGTGGTCTTCGGATCCCCGGATAACTTCCGAAGCGAAGAGTTAATCTTCGACATACTCCTGTTCCACGGTGGCTACCATGCACTGCTCGGGCGAACCGCATTTGTGAGATTCAATGCGGTACCGCATTATGCATATCTCAAGCTCAAGATTCCAGGACCTCGGGGGGTCATCACAGTCAATGGAAACACAGAGCGCTCTCTCCGCACGGAGGAGCACACTGCGGCCCTCGCAGCAGAAGCGCAAAGCAGCCTCTTAAGGCAATCCACTAGTTTGGCGATTAAGGACCCGGACACCTTCAAGCGCGCCCGAAGTAATCGGCAACTGGACTGCCTGGCACGTTCCGAGCTTGCATAGCAATGTGGCCCCCACCCCGGTCCCAGCCAAACGGCAAAATCCGTGCCACGCGTACATAATTACGCATTAAAAATACCATGGGCACAGGTGGGGAGGGGGGCACGACTACGGCACGCTCCAAGACGTGGCTTAAACCGCACTAGGGGCTTCCCGCTTTGTTATTTTTCTCTTTCAGGACTTTAATCTCTGGAAACCCTGTTCGTCAGCATGATTGCCGAACACATGATGCAGCAACCAAGGAGGTAGAAAGCTACGTCACACCACGATAATGAGTGAAATACTTGCTTTAATAGTATTCCTCAGCTTGCCCATGGAAGGGACATGTCAGACAGTCCTACTATTTGCTTATCGCACTACTTGTATCATTCTGCTTTAACGCACCTTTTTGAATAAACAATGCATATCATTAAGACTATTATTGCATTCTTCCTTTATATATATATATATATATATGTTCATTCATGACATCCAGCACCCGTACACTCTGGTACAGCCAATACGCTAGGGGCTTAGGCATACCCCATAATACGGTGTGAGAAGTTCGAACACTTTCGACAGTGCGGCACCCCAAACTTATAGCATTATATGCATCAGCTCTGAATCATGTCTTGGGTCAATAGTTGGGTTTTCCCGGCTCCCATGTTTTGGTACCTTATGTTCCGCTATATCGGCTAAGGTAGCACTGGGAGAACTACTGCGATTGTGCCCCGGTTCTGCTGGGCTAAGCACCTCAGTAGAGAAAGCTAAAACTAACTGTCATGATAAGGCGAGAGACTGGTCGCTGTTCGAGAGGTTTCAAGTCCCTAAAGACTTATGCCTCTTAGAGCGAGGAGTCGGCCCTGTCCGGCTTAAGCGTGCATAGTGCCCCAAATTCTGCCTTCCGAATACTAGGGGCTTCACCGAAATTTAAAATTATAGAATTCTATGGCTAAGTGAGAGTGATAACGCATTATAGTCTGATTGCCTTGTTCATTGTGCTGAGCACCTCCCTCGAAGGACCCAAAAATGGGAACAAGATTGCTCAGGTTTATCCCGGACACCCCAACACTCGTGGTGTGGGGGCAGAAGCTGACGACTAGCCATCTCTTAGATTTGATAAACAGCCGAACAGAAGGCAATATTTTAAACTCAAACAAGCGTTGCATAGCGCATATGAACAAGTTTTCATAATACAGGATTACACGAGCAAGTTTATTCAAATATTACATCTTTCACACACTCGTCTGCTACGAGACGGGCACCCTTCAGGACACCCTCATAGTACATCTCGGGGTGGCGATGCTCCTTGCCCTGCGGCAGCCCTTCCTTCACCACCTTCATGGCGTCCATCTTGGCCCAGTGCCCCTTCGCACGGGCGAAAGCCCGGCGTGCACCTTCGATGCAGATGGACTGCTTGATGACTTCCAGCCGTGGGCAGGCACCCACAAGCCGCCTCACCATGCCGAAGTAGCTGTTGGGAAGGGCATCGTTAGGCCACATCCAGACTATAAAGCCCTTCATGGCTTGTTCGGTCACCTTGTGCAGCTCGACCAGTTGCTTCAGCTGGTCGCTCAGAGGCATCGGGTGTTCGGTCCCAGTATACTGAGACCAGAACAGCTTCTCCGTTGAGCTTCCCTCCTCGGCCTGGTAAAACTGTGCGGCATCCGACACGCTGCGGGGCAAATCTGCGAATGCTCCTGGAGAGCTCCGTACTCGGGTAAGTAACAAGTAATTTACTTTCACATGCTTGCTTTGCATATTGAATGCCTTACCCGCCGCTATCTTCTTCATCGCATCAATCTCCTGGAGAGCCTTTTGGGCTTCAGCCTTGGCCCTCTTTGCACTCTCAAGGGCCGCGGCAAGCTCGGACTCTCGCGTCTTCAAGTCAAGCTCCAATGCCTCGTGCTTCGTCACGAGAGCATGGAGCTCTTGCTACACCTTGCCCACCCACGCCTATTGTTTTTACGCTCGGTGCGCTCCTGGGCTGCTTTGTTTTCGGCCTCGGATAGCGCTTGCTTCAGGGTTGCCACTTCAGTCGTGGCCCCTGGCAAATTAAAGATGATCCTGTCATTTTGCAATCGCATCCTTTTTGTATATATGCATATCTATAGACTAGGTATTACTTACCTTTGTTCACCTCGAGCTGCCTCTTGGCAAGGCCGAGCTCTTTCTTGGACCCTTCGAGGTCCTGCTTCAGTACGGCGACTTCCGTAATCAGTGCGGCAGAGGTCAGAAGTGAAGCCTGCATACGCATATAGACATACTTATATTAGAGTCCTGCAGATATTAGTTGATCCTCTATTCGGCTGTTCTTTTTGAACACCAAACAGAGCATCAGGAGCTACTGTCTATGCGGTAATATTTTTCCTATATTTCAAATACTTACCTCAAAGCCTGTTAGAAGGCTGGCACAGGCTTTAGTCAGTCCGCTCTTGGCGGACTGAACCTTCTGGATCACCGCACTCATAATAGTGTGGTGCTCTTCGTCGATGGAAGCGCTGCGAAGCGCTCCCAGCAGATTGCCCGATGCCTATGGATGGACAGAGGTCACCGGCACGGGCGTCTTGCCCCTTTTGGAAGGAGGCCGCCTACCCGAGTCCAGAACCACTGGAGGTTCCGACGCCACGTTCGGCTGAAGGCCGAACTCGGAGCCCTCGGGAGCCTTACCCCCTCTACTCCCGGAGTCTGGAAGGTCGCCTTGAGGCGCCTCCGGGACTGTCTCCCCTCGACCCGGTGCCTCTTGAGACAGCACCTCGGCATTATCCGTAGGGCAAGGGGAGGTGGCGGTCGGAAGTGGATTGCTATCTATATCCGACGAGTCCAAGGAGCCGCCCAACGAAGATACGTCGATACGGGGTTGGGGCGGTCTGCATAATCATATTCAGCGTTAGGAGAAGCAGTGCGATAAAGGTATGCTATGAGTTACTCTGGTATCCGAATACTTACAACTTTGCCAGGGGCTTGGCCCTGAGCAGCCACTCGTCTTCGTCTTCGGCGGCGGTGGTGGAGCAGTCCGGAAGGAGAGTCCTTCCCTTCTTGGACCCTTTGGCCCCGGTTGGGGCGGCCTTCCTTTTCTTGTCTCCCCCGGCTGGAGGGGGAGCATCTTCATCTTCCTCCTCATCTTCGTGGGAGGAGTGCATCGCAGAGTCATCGGACGATGAGTCCGATACCACCTGGCGTCGGGAACTCTTTCGGGTTCCCTTGGCCTTCTTCTTGGTCTTCTCCGGCAACTTGTAAGGAGCCAGAGTCAGCATCTCCGTCAGGAGAGCGTCCATAGTGTCTTCGGGCAGAGGGGCTGGACAGTTGATCTTCTTCGATGCCCCCACCCAGTCCTGTCAAAGGCATGGGAGCTCAGCCCCCGCATGTGGTTAAGCTATGGGAAGTAAAAATCCTACCAGATGTACAACACTTACCGGATTCGCAGGGCGCTTCGCGCTTAGCCCATGGTCCTCGGTGAGAGAGGGAGGGACCTCGTCGCCCTTGAAAAGCACCCTCCAGACGTCCTTGTGCATCGTGTCGAAGAGCTCGCTCAGAGTCTGGTGCTGGGCCGGGTCGAACTCCCACAAGTTGAAATCCCGTTGTTGGCACGGGAGGATCCGGCAGAAGAGCATGACCTGAACTATATTGACAAGCTTGAGCTTCTTGCTTGCCATCTTTCGGATACATTTCTGGAGTCCGTCCAGCTCCACCGATGAACCCCAGGACAGGCCCTTCTCTTTCTAGGAGGTGAGCCGCGTGGGGATACCGGATCGAAACTCGGGGGACGCCACCCAGTTGGTGTCGCGCGGCTCGGTGATGTAGAACCACGCCGATTACCACACCTTTATGCTCTCCATGAAGGAGCCTTCGAGCCATATAACATTGGACATCTTGCCCACCATGGCTCCGCCGCATTCCGCTTGTTGGCCTCCCAACACCTTCGGCTTGATATTGAATGTCTTCAGCCACAGGCCGAAGTGGGGACGGATGCGGAGGAAAGCCTCACACACGACGATGAATGCTAAAATGTTGAGGATGAAATTCGGGGCCAGATCATGAAAGTCCAGCCCATAGTAGAACATAAGACCGCGGACGAATTGATGGAGGGGAAACCCCAGTCCGCGGAGGAAGTGGTGGAGGAAAACTACCCTCTCGTGAGGTTCCGGAGTAGGAACGATCTGCCCCATAGCGGGCAGCCGATGCGCGATATTCGTGGCTAAGTATCCGGCTCCGCGCAGCTTTTTGATGTGTCCCTCTATGACGGAGGAAGCCATTCACTTGCCTCCCGCTCCGGACATGTTTGGAGAAGGTTGAGGAGAAGGATGTGGACTTGGGCATTGGAGCTCGAGTGCGCAAGAATGGATGAGCAAGGAGGAAGAAGGCGTGGGTAGAAAAAGGTTAAACCTTATCACCTTATAAGGGCGGCCGACACTATGCGCCCCCACTAGCCTGGTAAAACTCGCTTATCCCCCAAGCGCCAAAATTGATGCCGCGGTTGGGTTGCCCACGCCTGTATTGATGAGAATCCTGTAATAAGGGGGACACGATCTCTGCTTTGACAAGACGTGTCAAGAAACTGTCTTGCATTATGTGCGGGACTAGTTAAATAAAAACAGTTTGAATAATCACCGAGCCATGGCATGATGTCATGTTGCCAAAACATGTCAGCATATTAGATTTGTGGAAATATTATTCTCTCTACGGTGGTATGTGGAACTTATTTTGCAGGGTCGGACACTATCCTTTTATTCAAACTCTTCTGTGGTGTATCCGGAGGAGGAACCCGCCTTGCAATGCCGAAGACAACACTGCGCGCCGGACTCATCGTCATTGAAGCCTGGTTCAGGGGCTACCGAGGGAGTCCTGGATTAGGGGGTCTCCGGACAGCCGGACTATATCCTTTGGCCGGACTGTTGGACTATGAAGATACAAGATTGAAGACTTCGTCCCGTGTCCGGATAGGACTCTACTTGGCGTGGAAGGCAAGCTAGGCAGTACGGATATGGATATATTCTCCTTTGTAACCGACCTTGTGTAACCCTAGCCCCCTCTAGTGTCTATATAAACCGGAGGGTTTTAGTCTGTAGGACAACATACAATCATACCATAGGCTAGCTTCTAGGGTTTAGCCTCTCCGATCTCGTGGTAGATCAACTCTTGTAATACTCATATTGTCAAGAATAAATGAAGCAGGACGTAGGGTTTTACCTCCATCAAGAGAGCTCGAACCTGGGTAAAACATCGTGTCCCCTGCCTCCTTTTACCATCTGCCTTAGACGCACAGTTCAGGACCCCCTACCTGAGATCCGCTGGTTTTGACACCGACAGCAGGGAAGAGAGATGGCAGGGCAACGGGGTAGGCTACCCTCAGCCGACGACTGAGGAACCGATGGGGCGGCTGGATACCTGCAACGACCACCGCAGTAGCAGCTGCTCGCACGTGTCTGCAATGGCGCGGGAGGGGCAGAGCTGGAGAGAAACAGCGACAGGGGGAGGGAGAGGCCATGGATTGGGCGCAGGGGCTCCTCCCTGGTGCGTTGCTTGTGTGGAGGCGGCGACGGTGTGGGAGGACGAGGGGGAGAGGGAGATCGATGGTAGAGGGAAAGAGGTGGCGGCGCTGAAGAGGTATCAAGGGAGAGAGCGAGTGGAGGGGGTCAGGGCTAGGTTTAGAGCGGCTGGACCAATGGGCCGGCGCGAGATGTTGGGAAGCCCGGTTGGGCTGGCTTGGTTCTCTCTTCTCCCTCCTATTCTCATATTTTGTTTAAAAAATAACCGAAAGTTACAAGAAAAGATCAGGGATTAAGGAGAAGAGTATGGAGGATATAAAAATATCCCTGGGATCCTGGGTTTCGGAGATATATGAATAAAATGCTTTGGCTATTTTTTAAAGGTAGAAAAATAATCCAAGTTTTAATTAATTCAAACTTGACACATTTTTAACCGAACCAAAACAACTCAGAAATAGATGAGATTTGGCAGAGAGGTAAGTGGCATGGTCCAATAATTATAGTAAAATAATGAATATTTTTTGTGATAGAAAAATGTCCCTTGCAATGATTGGGCAAATTGAAAGAAAGAATCCAGTGATTGGGTTTCAATTAGATGAGGAATTTGGTGGCAAGAGAAAGATGCAAGTGTGTTTTGGTTGAATCCATAAGAATGGAATATTATTATAGCTCCCTAATAATATGGGAGTATATGTCCTAAAGAGAAATCACCATTGTGAATATTCCTCGATTTAAATGGACCGAAGATCCATACGATTTATTTATTTTAGTTGCAAAGATTAATGACATGATGGCAGGATGACATGATACAATGCAAAAGATGCAATGATGAAAGCAACAAACAAAACAAAACACACGACGAAACTCAGAATACATGGAAGGCATCTGGAGTGCCGGTCTTGGGGCGTCACAACTCTCCTCCACTTACAAGAGATCTTGACCCTAGATCTAAGGATGGCACCAGAGAGAAACAGAAGAGGAATAGGTAAAACAAAGTTGCTTCTTTGACAAACGAGTGAAACTGATGAACCTTGAGAGGTTGAAAACTTGAAAGAAAGAACACAACAGAGTTGAATGAAGTTGAGAGCACTCCGGTAGAAAGAGAAACAAGGAACACCATGTGAACCTTGGAGGTTGCAAAGCTATGAATGACGAGCACAATGGACAAGAAGGAATTGAAACCACTCTTGTTGAAATGAGATAACCAAGGAAGAAGGTTACAATTTTGAAAAGCACTCCGGTTGAAAAGAGATGCAAGACTTGATAAGATGAAAGAACTTGAAGAGATGACACAACACTCATGTTGAATGGATAAGCAAGGAAAGAAATAAGACCTTGGCCAAACGAGATGATTGATCAAAGAGAGCAACATCACGAATGAATATAAGCTAGATCGTCGAAATAAAAGAACGGAGAAGAAAAATAACATCTTCTACCAAAAATGATTTTGAAAGGGCAAGCTTAAAAAAAGGTTGAACGGAGTTGTTGACAACTCAATAAGAAAAGAATCAGCTTGTTGTGGGCTTATGGAAAACATCTCAAAATTATGAGGTGACAAACAGCCACTACCAAAAGATTGATTAGCTGAGAGGAACGAAGAGATGTTAAAACTTATTTCACTGTGAGAATAGGAGGAAACTTGGATCATTAATAAACACCATAATAGCAACATTCCCAATGGAGGGGTTTAGGTGAAATCTTTACCAAGATAACTCCAACGAAGAGATTGATGAATTTCAAATACCCCATTCTTGACAACATTTGAATCATAAACACGAAGGGAAAATGTCAAGAACGACATAACACCACCTCAAAAGATAAGATATAAAGAATTTCACTTTGGAAGGCAAGATGAAGAATGATGCGGACCATCCCATGATCATCCCCAGGGACGCACCTACACCTCCAACAACGCCACTTGGACCAATGACAAGAGCCTGATCCAAGGCTATCGAAGATAAGGTGAACTCACTCCTCTCTGAACTTCCACTTTCTATGCATGAGACATGGCTACTACCTAAGTCCGAGATGTTGTGCATGATCAGGGACCAAGAGGACCCTCCCGAAGATGCATGCAAAGATGTATAAGCCCCCAAGTCCACGGATGAAGAGACTCAATGGAAGGAGACAAGAACACCCCCAGGCCCCGAACATCCAGCGTGACCCCGGACATCCGGCGTGACCCCGGACATCCGGCCCTTGGAGTGTCGTCCACTACAGCAGTAGCCAGCCGCCGAGCATCTACAGGCCCCGGACATCCGGCCTCAAGCCCGGATATCTGGACATCACCGAACCAGAGAGCAGCAAGGCCAGCGCATCCAACCCGGACATCCGGCCCCTGGAGCATCGTCCACTACAGCAGCAGCCAACCCCCGAGCATCTACAGGCCCCGGACATCCGGCCTCAAGCCCGGATATCTGGACATCACCGAACCAGAGAGCAAAAAGGCCAGCGCATCCAGCCCGGACATCCGGCCACCCAGCCCGGACATCCGGCTCCTCGTGAAAGCCCGGACATCCGGCCCGACGCCCGGACGTCCAACCTCCCCTGTCTGCGCATAGTGAAGGGTCGAGGCCTGTGTACCCCTTCTCACCCTAGACTATATATACTCCACCTCGTCCAACTTTCTAGGGTTGGCATTGGTTTTGCTCATTTGAGAGATAGAGCATTGCTCATCTACAGCGGATCTACTCCTCGTGAGAGACCGCGGCCTCTTCGGAGAAGATCCCTTTGGATTCAAGACCTCCTTGCGGAGAAGATCATCAAGACCCCCCCCCCCTCTTGGGGGCCCCATCAAGACCTCATCACGAAGAAGATCGTTACCTCTTGTATCGTATGTTGTTGACTTTGGATCGTGTATCTTCTCTTATGTACTCGAGGATCTAGCACATGTGTGACTTATTCTTGTTGGTTTGAGTGTTCCCTTGTGTTCCCCTTGTGATTTTCCCCTCGTTTCCCTCCTCGTGTTCTTCGTGTTCATTGCGGGATCCGCTCCTTTCGTGAAAGATTGGCCGATTAGGGTTCTACCCTACATCAGCTTGGTATCAGAGCCAGGTTGATCACGATTTCGGAGCCTCCCCGTTGTGTTTTCTAGCCTAGTTTTGTTGATTTTGTCCCTAATTTGAAAATTCCCCACAAAAATAGCCCTAAATTTTTTTGTGATTTGTTGGTGTGATGAAGTTTTGTTGGATTTGATTCGTGGATTTCGTGTGTTATAGGTAGATCTAGCTTTCCATCCAATTTTCCCCAATTTCCATCCACAAATTTCTCCGAATTTTGCCCGGATTTGACCTCTCCTCGCGACGATCTTCGAATCCATCCACGGATCCAGAGCCCAGACATCCGGCCCGGTAGCCCGGACATCCGGCGCCCCGGACATCCGGCCATGAACCCGAACGTCCGGCCCCTGGCAGCACCACTTCCTCTCCACTGCCTGTTTTCCGCCCATTTTTGCCAAAATTGGTTCCGGTGCCCACATATACTTCCGCATACCCCGCCCCACCATTTCCGCATACCACCACCATCGCTTACCACTTCCAACTCCAACAATTTTGGTCCAATTTTTATTTGAGAATTTGAGTTGCGGTTCCGTGTCCTACTTGTGTTTCGGATATTTAGGTACGATTCGACATCAACATCACCGCCGCTCATCTTCGCCACGGACGCGTCATCAACAACGACCACCTCGACTACATCTTGGTATTCGGTCCACCATTTTGACACCATACCGTCCGCAAGAAACGGTAACCTCGTCTTGGTATTGTGATACATCATTCTTGCCATTACATTGATAGCCATCATAGCCTTACTCCTTTGTGTTGCTTAACCATCGAGACTAGCCATTGAGTATTGCCAGCAATGAGACTTGTGCACTTTAGTGATCATACTTCCCATAGCATACATACTTCATTGTTGCATATATTGGTATCATCTCTTGTGTCACAAAGTTGTCATCGCATACACAATTGCTATCTTGGTTCGTCAAGCATTGCATGAGAAAAGAGCTCAAACATCAAAGAGCCAAACAAGATTTTAAGCAAAGAGGGAAAGATAAGCAAAGAGCTTTTAGGAAAGAACCATAGCATCATACAGCATTAAGATTGTCATACTCGATCATCTTGGATCATCGCATAGAAACACCTTGCATAGAGCATACTTGGGACAGAAGTCGTTGCATTTTTGATAAGTAGGTTGTGCACAAGTTCTTGTATCCGCCTATTGTGCAATCGTGCTAGCATCTCTCTAGTGTTGTGCAACAAGAGCATTGTTGTGGATTCCACATTTTGGCTCACCCTTGGTTGCACGACCCCACTTATCCTTTTGCGTGTGTGTTTCCGTGTGCCTTATATGCTTGATCTACTTGTTACATTGCATCTTGCGAATCTTTTCCAACATTATTGAAGCTCACTTACAATTGCATCAAATTTTTGTGCCACCATCCTAACCAAGCTCCACCATAAGCTTTTACTTGTGTAGGTGTGAGAAACCGACAAGAGCTAGTACCAATTGTGCTATTTCCTTGTCCTACATTGGAGTGATCATCGATCCACTTTCAACTTCGGTCAAGGTACATTTGGTATTCGTTCTTCTCTTTCTACCACTCACATTTTTCTTGGAATGATGGATAGGCCAAGTACTTCTACCAACCCACTCTTCATTGAGCATGACGACGACATGAACTCCTACATCACCAAGAGCCACCTCTTTGGTGCACCGTGCTTTGCATTAGGAGCAACAATCAATGAGTGAACGCATCGACAACCTCGCTGCCGACTTGCGACTCTCCGAGCAACGTACAAGGGACTAATTCGACCACAAGCTCGATGATCACAAGCAAGAGAATGACGCAAGGATGGATGAGATTCGCGCTTTTTGCTCAACCGATCTTCTTCCGGTTCGTCTTCATCAAGAAGGACCCGCTCAAGTCGACACTCCGACTTCACCCTCTCTGGCTCAAGTACACTGACATCGAACACTCTACGCCGAGCCACGCACAATGATTGTCAAGCAAGCCTCAATCCTCTACATGACACCGACTCTCAAGAGCACCGACGATGTCAAACCCAAGAGGCTTTTGAGCTAGCACGAGAACCTCAACGACAATGCCAACATGAAGAGGAAGAGCGAGCGAGTCTACACCAAGTTGCACAAGATGCTGAGGCACAACGCCAAGAATAACAACTCCGTGAAGCTCAAGCACTTGAGGCAGAACAAGCCCTCCAAGGTTCAAGTCAAGCCGTAGCCAACCGAGGCCAACAAGCTCGTGAACAGGAAGAAGCACTTCGCGAAGAAATTCATGAACGAAGATTTCAAGCTCGCATGCATCGTCAAGTTCCTCAAGTTCCTCCTCAAGATCGCCAAGCTCCTCCACAAGCTCGCCAAGAACATCAAGTTCATCAAGATCATGATGACAATGGGAATCCTCCACGACAAGAGCAGCATGAGGTTGACAACCCTCCTCACCAAGGGAGACACGAGCTTGACAATCGTCAACAACATCGACGTCATCATCCTCGACCCCAACACAATGAAGAGCAACGCTACGGAAAGCTCAAGTTCACCATGCCCAAGTTCAACGGAAGCAATGACCCCGAAGAATACCTATCATGGGCATTGAAGGTCGACAAAATCTTCCGTTTGCACAACTATGAAGAAGAGAATAAGATCGCAATGGCATCCCTTGAGTTCCAAGACTATGTCCTCATTTGGTAGGAACAAGTTATCAAGCGCCGAGAGGCAAGAGGTGAAACACCCATCACTACTTGGGCACAAATGAAGGGTTTCATGAGAGCACGATTCATGCCTACCTACTACAACCGCGACCTCTTCAAGAAACTCCAACTACTCAAGCAAGGAACAAAGAGCGTTGAAGAGTACTACAAGGAGATGGAGATTGCCATGATACAAGCCAATGTCACGGAAGACGATGATCAAACTATGGCATGTTTCTTGAATGGACTCAACCATTCTATCAAGAAGATCATCGACTTCCAGCCATACTCGAACCTCATCGAGCTAGTGCATCAAGCTACAAAGGCGGAACGTCAAGTACAAGACGATTTCAAGTATGCGAAGTTCTCATCCAAGTCCTATGGCTTCTCCAACAACCAAGCTTCAACGACTCCAACACCGTCAACCAAGCCTTTCTACAAGCAACGTTGACAAGTCAATTTCCAAGAAAGCTTCGTCAACTCCAAGTCATCCTCCTACTACAAGCAACTTCAAGCCGAGAGCTTCATCATCATCCACTCCAACCGATGAGACCGTCAAGACAAGTTCCTTCAAATGCTTCACATGCGGAGGACGAGGCCACAAGTCCTATGAGTGCACCAACAAGCGGACCATGATCCTCAATGACGACGGCACCTATGACTCGATGAGTGAAGGAGCAATGGACGCTCCTGAGCAAGTCGCCATGCACCGGCAAGTGAACGATGAAGAGGAACAAGTCTTTTGCGATGAAGATTCAAGTCCCGCTCTTGTTGTCTCCAAGGTCTTGACTCTGCAACATCACCAAGAAGAATACCAAAGATGCCACATATTCCACACCAAGGCCGGCATCAATGGATGATCCGCCAAAGTCATCATCGATGGAGGGAGTTGTCATAACCTCGCAAGTGAAGAACTTTGCTCCAAGCTCCAATTGCCCAAGACGAAGCACCCACATCCATACAAAGTGCAATGGCTTAGCGACTCCGGCACAATCCAAGTCGAGCATCGAGTACAAGTCTCCTTCAAAATTGGCGCATACGAAGACACCTTGGAGTGCGACGTCGTTCCAATGACCGTTTGCCACCTTCTCCTTGGACGCCCATGGAAATTTGATAGAGGAGTCATCCACAACGGCCGATCGAACCACTACATCTTCAAGATGAACGGCAAGGAGTACGTCCTACGTCCAATGTCGCCAAGCCAAGTGATCGCCGACAAGCAAGCCACCCATCGTGGAGATCATAGTGAGAGAGCGAGCCACCAAAAAGAGAGTGAGCGCCACAAGCCCAAATCAAACACCTCCACGATGAGCGAAAAGAAAAACTTAGTCCTATTTGCCACCAAAAGTGAGATAAGAGGAGTGTGTGAGAACCCATCTAGTGTCCTACACTACATCCTTGTGTGCATGACCAATGCACCACAAACTAACACTTCTCACACTCTTCCTCCAGTGTTGTCTTCTCTTTTGCAGGAATTTCACGATGTTTTCCCCGACGAGCTACCTCCAGGACTACCTCCACTACGAGGCATTGAGCATCGCATTGACCTCATCCCCAGAGCACCGCTTCCGAACAAAGCTCCTTACCGCGTCAACCCCGAAGAGACCAAAGAAATACAAAGGCAAGTAAAGAATCTCATAGATCATGGACATGTGCGTGAAAGTTTGAGCCCTTGTGCTGTCCCGGTCATTCTTGTGCCAAAACGAGACGGTAGCTTTCGCGTGTGCTCCGATTGTAGACCTATTAATTCTATCACCGTTCGTTATAGGTATCCCATTCCACGCCTTGATGATATGCTTGATGAACTTAGCGGTGCCACTATCTTTTCCAGAATTGATCTTAAGAGTGGTTACTATCAAATCCGCATACAAGAGGGTGATGAATGGAAAACCTCTTTCAAAACCATGTTTGGCTTGTATGAGTGGTTAGTCATGCCTATGGGTCTCTCCGAAGCACTGGGTACTTTTATGCGTCTTATGAATCATGTCTTTCGCCCTTACATTGGTGTGTTTGTTGTGGTCTACTTCAATGATATCATTGTTTTTAGAAAGTCTCCCAAAGAGCATGTCACCCATGTCCAAACCGTTTTGCAAACTCTTCTAAAAGAGCATCTCTATGCTAATATGGAGAAATGCCTTTTTAGCGTTGACAAGCTTGTTTTCTTGGGTTTTGTTGTTTCTTCTAAGGGTGTTCATGCTGATGAGTCCAAGATCAATGCTATTAAGACTTGGCCACAACCAACCAATTTCCAACAAGTGCATAGCTTTCTTGGCCTTGCGGGTTTCTATCGTTGCTTTGTGAAAGATTTTAGCACCATTGCTTCGCCTTTGCATGCTTTGAGCAAGAAGAATGCGCCTTTTGGTTGGGGACCATCCCAAGATACCGCTTTCAATGAGCTTAATAATTTGCTTACTCATGCTCGCGTGCTTGCATTACCCAACTTTGACAAACCCTTTGAGATTCATTACGATGCTAGTGGTAATGGCATAGGAGGTGTGTTAATGCAAGAGAAGCGCCCCATAGCTTACTTTAGTGAGAAACTCTCCGGCGCGCAACTCAATTACCCAATCTATGACAAAGAGCTATATGCTTTAGTCCGCGTTTTGAATGAATGGGAACACTATCTTCGCCCTCATGAGTTTATCATTCATACCGATCATGAAACGCTCAAGTATCTTAAGGGCCAAACCAAGTTGAACAAGCGTCATGCTAAATGGAGTGAATTTATTGAGTCTTTTCCTTATGTCATCAAGTACATTAAAGGTAAAGAAAGCATTGTGGCGGATGCCCTTTCCTGCATATGCATGCTTGTTACTCAACTTGAGTTAGATGTCATCAGCTTTGAGCATATAAAAGACATGTATGAGCATGATCCTACCTTTGCTACTCCTTATGCTAAGTGTTTGACGCACACCTCTTGGGAACGCTATTACATCAAAGATGGATATCTTATGAGAGATAACAAGCTTTGCATCCCCAAGTATTCTCTTCGTTTGTTGCTTTTGCAGGAATCTCATGGAGACGACTTAATGGGACATTTTGGACGAGACAAGACATTCGCCACGCTTTCGAAGAACTACTTTTGGCCCAAGATGTTTTGCGACATCAGCCGCTTCACCAACCGATGCTCTACATGTCGCAAAGCTAAGTCCAAAGCTAAATCCCATGGCCTTTATATGCCTCTACCAATTCCATATCAACCATGGGAAGACATTAGCATGGACTTTGTACTTGGTTTGCCTAGGACTCGGAATGGGAAGGATTCCGTATTTGTCGTTGTGGACCGTTTCTCAAAAATGGCACATTTCATTCCTTGCAACAAGATAGACGATGCTTCACATGTTGCTAATCTCTTTTGTAGGGAAATATTGCATCTACATGGAGTGCCAAATACTATCGTCTCGGACCGCGACGTCAAGTTCCTTAGCTACTTTTGGAAGACCCTATGGGCCAAGCTCAGAATCGAGCTACTCTTCTCCCCGGCGTATCATCCACAAACGGATGGCCAAACGGAAGTTACCAACCGCACACTCTCCTTTCTACTTTGAGTACTCATCAAGAAAAACATCAAGGAGTGGGAGGAGTGTCTACCTATCGCCGAGTTCGCCTACAACTGCGCAGCACACTCAACAACCGGCAAGTCCCCATTCGAGGTCGTCTACGGATTCAACCCGTTGTCCCCATTGGACATTCTCATCTACCACTCCACGAGCGTATTAATTTGGACGCAAGTGCACGTGTGACCCATCTCAAGAAGGTGCATGAAGATACAAGACATACTATCGAGCACCAAGTACAACGACTTGCGACCAAGCTCAACATCAACAAGCACCCCATGGTCTTCAACATTGGTGATTTCGTGTGGCTACACCTTCATAAGGACCGCTTCCCCCAAGAACACAAGTCCAAACTTTGACCACGAGTGGACGAACCCTTCAAGGTGCTTGCATGATACAACGACAATGCTTACAAGATCGACATCCAACGTGACAAGTACTCCATGAGTGTCATCTTCAACATTAAAGATCTCTCGCCCTACTATGGTGATGAGGATTTCGATCCGAGGACGGATCTTCCCCAAGGGAGGGGGGATGATGCGGAGCATCCCATGATCATCCCCAGGGACGCACCTACACCTCCAATGACAACACTTGGACCAATGACAAGAGCCCGAGCCAAGGCTATCGAAGATAAGGTGAACTCACTCCTCTCTGAACTTCCACTTTCTATGCATGAGACATGGCTACTACCTAAGTCTGAGACGTTGTGCATGATCGGGTACCAAGAGGACCCTCCCGAAGATGCATGTGAAGATGTACAAGCCCCCAAGTCCACGGATGAAGAGACTCAACGGAAGGAGACAAGAACACCTCCCAGGCCCCGGACATCCGGCCCCTGGAGCGTCGTCCACTATAGTAGCAGCCAGCCGCCAAGCATCTACAGGCCCCGGACATCCGGCCCTGCCCGGAAATCCGGCCTCAAGACCGGATATCCGGACACCACCGAACAAGAGAGCAGCAAGGCCAGCGCATCCAGCCCGGACATCAAACTCCTCGTGAAAGCCCGGACATCCGGCCCGACGCCCGCACGTTCGGCCTCCCCTGTCTGCGCATAGTGAAGGGCCGAGGCCCGTGTACCCCTTCTCCCCCCTAGACTATATATACTCCACCTCGTCCAACTTTTTAGGGTTATCATTGGTTGAGCTCATTTGAGAGATTGAGCATTGCTCATCCACGTCGGATCTACTCCTCGTGAGAGACCACGCCTCTTCGGAGAAGATCCCTTTGGATTCAAGACCTCCTTGGGGAGAAGATCATCAAGACCACCCCTCTTGGGCGGCCCCATCAAGACCTCCTCACGGAGAAGATCATTACCTCTTGTATCATCCGTTGTTGACATTGGATCATGTATCTTCTCTGATGTACTCGAGGATCTAGCACATGTGTGACTTATTCTTGTTGGCTTGAGTGTTCCCTTGTGTTCCACTTGTGATTTTCCCCTCGTTTCCCTCCTCGTGTTCTCCATTTTCAGCGCGGGATCCACTCCTTTCGTGAATGATCGGCCGATTAGGGTTCTACCCTACATCAAAGAATGACTGAACTCCTCAAACAAAACATGTATTGGGCACCATGTTTATTTTAGAGTATAGCTTGGCAGATCTTAGCTTTGAGAGAAAACTTGAAGAACAATTGAGTAATGAAAAGGATCCTTGACGAGCCACCATGTTGAGCCTTCATGAGAACTCCAGTAAAAAGAATGATCAAATGAAAGGAAAGCTGAAAGAACTCTGATAACAAAAGGATTGTAGAAGGAAAAGGAAAGAGAAGTTGAAAACACAAGGTGAATCCTTACAACGATTTAGATGGAGCTTCGTGCGAGTTAACTGAGATAACTTGGGACTCCGGAAAAGAAGGATGAACAACTTGAAAACAAGAATGTGATATGATGAACAAACTCCGGAAAGAAGAGATTTAATCACCTCAAGGAAATAAGAATAAAATTTACTATATGCCTATCCTTCATCAAATTAAATAGATGAACATCAATGGATTTGGCAAAGTACTTATTCTCATTGAAAAAGGATTAAGGAGAGATATATCTCAACTTGAAGGTCTTCAACGAACCGCTAGTATGATTTTTGGAAAGAACAGATGAATTTATACGATAACAACGAAAGAGAAATATTGGACGAACCACCGTAAGAATTGAAAACGAATGAAGAAAACAGAAAGAATCACCGGGAAGAATTAGAAAACATATGAAGATACTTGGGAAAATTTAGATACAAGAGAATGTAGGGATCACGAGCTGACTAGGGAATACTTCAGCGATGCACCGGTAAGATTTGGAGAACGAGAGCTGAAGGCTGAGAATGAATAATTCTAAGATGATGGGCTCCAGAGAATCAAAGTGAAAAGACTCCTGAATTGCTCTTGAAGGGTGAAAATAATTCTCACAATCCAAAACAATTATGAGAGGATGGCATCAAGATTGAACCATGAATCTTTGGAAGAACGGGTAAGGATTTAGGAGGAACTCTTCTTCGGTCTTCAAAATCTGAGAATGACGACGAGAAACACCACCATGAATTGTTGAGGCACTCCAAAATGAAAATTAGAAAGGTTGAACCAATGATGAAAAGAATTTGAAAGATCTTGGAGAAATACATATGACTGATAACAATTCATTCTTATGTCATACTTGAAAGAATTCGATAATAACTCCGGGAAAATTAGAAGAGTCGGGTAAGTGCTACCTCTTGAGCATGCGATGGGTTTCCCTTGAAGAGGAAAGGGTGATGCAGCAAAGTAGCGTAAGTATTTCCCTTAGTTTTTGAGAACCAAGGTATCAATCCAGTAGAAGACTACACGCAAATCGCCTAGTACCTGCACAAACAATCAAGAACCTTGCAACCAACGCGATAAGGGGGTTGTCAATCCATTCACGGCCACTTGCAAACTGAAGGAATAATAAGATAAATAGTAAACTATATTTATAGATCAGAAACTTTTATGATGTAAAGTAGACCCGGGGCCATAGGTTTCACTAGT
The DNA here is from genome assembly GCF_018294505.1 of Triticum aestivum. Taxonomy (NCBI): domain Eukaryota; kingdom Viridiplantae; phylum Streptophyta; class Magnoliopsida; order Poales; family Poaceae; genus Triticum; species Triticum aestivum. The sequence continues at coordinate 145,091,344 of NC_057809.1, forward strand.
GGCTTCTCTCATGATAGCATAAATGACGGTGGGTGAAAAAATTGCTATCGAGCAATTGATAAAAAAGTGCATAGTTACGAGAATATATAGGCATGATCATGAACATAGGCATCACGTTCGTGTCAAGTAGACCGAAACGATACTGCATCTACTACTGTTACTCCACACATTGACCGCTATCCAGCACGCATCTAGAGTATTAAGTTCATAAGAACCGAGTAACGCATTAGGCAAGATGGCATGATGTAGAGGGATAAACTCAAGCAATATGATGTAAACCCCATCTTTTTATCCTCGATGGCAACAATACAATACGTGTCGGTTCCCTTTCTGTCACTGGGATCGAGCACCGCAAGGTTGAACCCAAAAGCTAAGAACTTCTTCAATTGCAAGAAAGATCAATCTAGTAGGCCAAACTAAACCGATAATTCGAAGAGACTTGCAAAGATATCAAATCATGCATACAAGAATTCAAAGAAGAATCCAATATTGTTCATAGATAATATTGATCATAAACCCACAATTCATCGGATCTCGGCAAACACACCGCAAAAAGTATTACATCGAATAGATCTCCAAGAACATCGAGGAGAACTTTGTATTGAGAACCAAAGAGAGAGAAGAAACCATCTAGCTAATAACTATGGACCCGAAGGTCTATGGTAAACTACTCAAACATCATCGGAGAGGCTATGGTGTTGATGTAGAAGCCCTCCGTGATCGATTCCCCCTCCGGCAGATCGCCGGAAAAGGCCCCAAATGGGATCTCCCGGGTACAGAAGGTTGTGGCAGTGCAAAAGTGGTTTCATGGCTCTCATGGACGTTTTTAGGTTATAAGAGTATATATAGGCGGAAGAAGTAGGTCGGTAAAGCTACAAGGGGCACACGAGGGTGGGGGCGCGCCTACCCCCTGGGCGCGCCCTCCTGCCTCGTGGCCGCTTCGTTGCGTCTCTGACTTCCACTCCAAGTCTCATGGATTCTATTTGTTCTAAGAAAGATCCTCGCGAAGGTTTCGTTCCGTTTGGATTCCGTTTGATACTCCTTTTCTGCCGAACACTGTAATAGGCAAAAAATAGCAACTGGCACTGGGCCTCCGGTTAATAGGTTAGTCCCAAAAAAATATGAAATAGCATATTAAAGCCCATTAAACATCCAAAACAGATAATATAATAGCAAGGAACAATCAAAAATATAGATACGTAAAGCATCCCCAAGCTTAATTCCTGCTCGTCCTCGAGTAGGTAAATGATAACAACAGAATTTTTTATGTGGAATGCTACCTAACATAATTTTCTATGTAATTCTCTTTATTGGGGCATGAATGTTCAGATCCGAAAGACTCAAGACAAATGTTTAATATTTACATAAAAATAATAACACTTCAAGCATACTAATCAAGCAATTATGTCTTCTCAAAATAACATAGCCAAAGAAAGCTCATCCTACAAAATCATATAGTTTGGCCATGCTCCATCTTCATCACACAAAATGCTCTCATCATGCACAACCCCGATGAAAAGCCAAGCAATTGTTTCATACTTTAGTATTCTCAAACTTTTTCAACTTTCACGCCATACATGAGTGTGAGCCATGGACATAGCACTATGGTTGGAATACAATATGATGATGGAGGTTGTGTGGAGAAGACAAAAATAGAGAAAGTCTCACATTGACACGGCTAATCAACAGGCTATGGAGATGCCCATCAACTGATGTCAATGCGAGGAGTAGGGATTGCCATGCAACAGATGCACTAGACCTATAAATGTATGAAAGCTCAGCAAAAGAAACTAAGTGGGTGTGCATCCAACTTGCTTGCTCACGAAGACCTAGGGCATTTGAGGAAGCCCATTGTTGGAATATACAAGCCAAGTTCTATAATGAAAAATTCCCACTAGTATATGAAAGTGACAAAATAAGAGACTATCTATAATGAAGATCATGGTGCTAATTTGAAGCACAAGTGTGGAAAAAGGATAGTAGCATTGTCCCTTCTCTCTTTTTCTCTCTTTTTTTAGGACTTCCCTTTTTTGGCCTTTCTATTTTTTGTTTCCTCGCATGGGACAATGCTATAATAATGATGATCACCACACTTCTATTTATTTACAACTCAAGGATTACAACTCGATACTAGAACCAAATTTGACTCTATAAGAGTGCCTCCGGCGGTGTACCGGGATGGGCAATGAATCAAGAGTGACATGTATGAAAAAATATGCATGGTGGCTTTGCCACAAATACGATGTCAACTACATGATCATGCAAGGCAATATGAAAATGATGAAGCGTGCCATAATAAATGGAACGGTGGAAAGTTGCATGGCAATATATCTTGGAATGGCTATGGAAATGCCATAATAGGTAGGTATGGTGGCTATTTTGAGGAAGATATAAGGAGGCTTATGTGTGATATAGCTTACCATATCACGTGGTTTGGATGCACCGGCGAAGTCTGCACCAACTCTCAAGGTGAGAAAGGTCAATGCACGGTACCGAAGAGGCTAGCAATGATGGAAGGGTGAGAGTGCGTACAATCCATGGACTCAACATTAGTCATAATGAACTCACATACTTATAGCAAAAATCTACAAGTCATCAAAACCAAGCACTACACGCATGCTCCTAGGGGGATAGATTGGTAGGAAAAGACCATCGGTCCTCCCCGACCACCACTCATAAGGAAGACAATCAAAGAACACCTCATGCTTCAAATTTGTCACACAATGGTTACCATACGTGCATGCTACGGGACTTGCAAAACTCAACACAAGTATTTCTCAAATTCACAAATATTGAACTAGCATGACTCTAATATCAGCATCTTCATATCTCAAAACAATCATCAAGTATCAAACTTCTCATAGTATTCAATGCACTCTATATGGAAGTTTTTATTATACCCACCTTGGATGCCTATCATATTTGGACTAATTTTATAGCCAAAGAAAATTACCATGCTGTTCTAAAAGACTCTCAAAATAATATAAGTGAAGCATGGGAGATCAATAATTTCTATAAAATAAAACCACCACTGTGCTCTAAAAAGATATAAGTGAAACACTAGAGCAAAATTATCTAGCTCGAAAGATATAAGCGAAGCACATAGAGTATTCTAATAAATTCCGGTTCATGTGTGTCTATCCCAAAAGGTGTGTACAGCAAGAATGATTGTGGTAAACTAAAAAGAAAGGACTCAAATTATATGAGACACTCCAAGCAAAACACATATCATGTGGTGAATAAAAATATAGTCTCAGTAAAGTTACCGATAGACGAAGATGAAAGAGGGGATGCCTTCTGGGGCATCCCCAAGATTAGGCTTTTGGTTATCCTTGAATTTTACCTTGGGGTGCCTTGGGCATCCCCCAGCTTAGGCTCTTGCCACTCCTTATTCCAAAATCCATCAAATCTTTACCCAAAAACTTGAAAACTTCACAACACAAACCTTAAACAGAAAATCTCATGAGGTCCATTAGTATAAGAAAACAAATCACCACCTTAAGGAACTGTAATGAACTCATTCTTTATTTATATTGGTGTTAAACCTACTGTATTCCAACTTCTCTGTGGTTCATACCCCCTGATACTAGCCATAGATTCATCAAAATAAGCAAACAACACACGAAAAAACAGAATTTGTCAAAAACAGAATAGTCTATAGCAATCTGGAGGTTTCGAATACTTATGTAACTCCAAAAATTCTGAAAAAATAGGATGACCTAAATAATTTGCATATTGATCTACTGCAGTTGGACTTGGTATTTAATCACTCTCTTGTAAAAAATGAAAATTATTCTCGTGAGCGCATACTTTCTGTTTTTTTTAGCAAGATCAAAGAACAAGCATCCAAGAAGATCCTAAATTCTTTACTTGGCACAAACACTAACTAAAACATAATAAACACAATCATAATAGAGGATAGATGATTTATTTATTACTAAACAATAAAAAAAGCAAGGAACAAAAATAAAATTGGGTTGCCTCCCAACAAGCGCTATCGTTTGACGCCCCTAGCTATCCATAAAACAATAATGGATCTAGGTATTGTCATCTTTGGTATGCAATCCATAAGTGGCTCTCATAATAGATTCATAATGTAATTTAATTTTGTTTCCAGGAAAGTGTTCCATGCCTTTCCTTAATGGAAATTGGAATCTAATATTTCCTTCTTTCATGTCAATAATTGCACCAAATGTTCTAAGGAAACGTCTACCAAGAATAATACGACATGTAGGATTGCAATCTATATCAAGAACAATGGAATCTACGGGTGTCGGCATTCTTGGAACGGGGGCCCCCAGACTTGCCTGCCTGCGGCCCGCGGCATGGCGGAGCCAGCAGGCCGTATGGCCCACCTTTATCAACAAGCACCCAAGACCCTCGCGAGGGGCCAAGCCTCGCGAGGCGGACGACGCAATACCTCCTCTGGAGCAGCCTAGCCAGGCAGGCTCACGAGGAGCGGAGATATCAAGGCGGGCCAAACCTCGCGAGGCTCTCGCGACGTGAGCCATGACGATCGACACCAGGAGGGCGCCAGCGCGCACAACGTCCTTGTTTCCTCTTTGGTGCAAAGGGGGCAACCACAGCCGCGGGGTACCGAGGCCTCAGGCAAAGGTTGCCATTTCGGTGCAACAAGGCCAAGACCATGGACTGCAAGATGGAGGTCATCGTGGATCCCAAGACGGCATCACCCCAGAGCCTTTCACAGGCGCAGACTACCTTTTGTCAGGATAGCTTGTACTAGTTGTACCCCTTCAAATTAGCCAGCCATTATTGGCTACCTTCCCACTCGATATTTGGGAAGAGGACCAGGGCCTCTATAAATAGGACTGGCCACCATAGAGAGAGGGGGGAGAAGAGACACACAAGTTCATACGCACAAGAACACCTCAACCTCAGGAGGCAGTTCTCCTCTTGTACTGTTCATCATCAGCCCAAGAGGCAATCCACCACCACCATACTGGAGTAGGGTATTACACCACAACGGTGGCCCGAACCAATATAAATCCTGTGTCTTTCTGTGTTGCGAGTTTGTCGAGTTCGTCCGCAAGATCTTAGTGAGCTAGAGCATACATTGCTAGAAGGGAAAGACTTCGCGCACACCCCAGTGTTCGAACCTCAAGGGTAGCCGGAACCCCACATCCAACATTTGGCACGCCAGGTAGGGGTGCGCCGAGGCTTCTCTGCACCAACCATCGCCCCGCACTGCTGCACTATGCTCCAATGGCAGGCGCCCCATCACCAACCTCTGCGGCCAGCACCGGCAACGGAGAGTCTAGGTACCGAGCCCTGGCCTGCGCTCTACGGCAGGTGTAGTGGCAGGCCAAGTTCAGGCCGGAGATGCCGCCGCGTTATGATGGCGCAGCAGACTCGTCGTTGTTCCTACTAGCATACGAGGGGGCCGTCCTCAAAGCCGGAGGCGACGCCAAGATCATGGCAAACTTGTTCCCCTTGGCGCTCGCCGGCGAGCTGCGCGCCTAGCTGCTCAACCTCCTGGGATCCACGGTGATGTCATGGGGGGAACTCCGCGACCTCTTCGTTGCGTGCTACGCGGCATAGGCACACCACGCAATCGCAGCACTGCTGGGTGGCTCCCAAGCACCTCCTTCAGATCGCCACATCAAGCCTTTCTTCCGCCAGATTGGGGCAACCTGCAGGTGCCCGGGGGCTCCGCCAGGTTGGGCTGCGCCGGAGGCCGACCTCACCTTCGACTCGGAAGACCACCCTGGCTCCACCGCCGGCTCCAAAATGCTCCCGATGCTCTGCACACCCACCATCTGCAATGTGGCCGTCACCAAGACCCTCATCGATGGCGGCGCCGGCCTCAACTTGCTCTCCGTGGAAGCCTTCAGCCTTTTGCATGTGCCGCTTGAACGGCTCAGCCTCAGCAAGCCCTTCACAGGAGTGGGCGGTGGAGCTGCTCACCCTCTGGGGCAGATCCGCCTCCCTGTCACCTTTGGCACGCGAGACAACTATCGCATCGAGCTGGTGGACTTCGACATCGCCCGCATCGGTCTCCCGTACAACGCCATCCTCGGGTACCCGGCTCTCGCTCAGTTCATGGCGGCGACTCATTCGGCCTACAACCTCATGAAGATTCCAGGGAGCAAGAGCATCCTCACCATCAAGGGGACACTCAGGAGGCCGTGACGGCGCTCAGGCTCGCCTTCAAGACCGCGGCGGCGGCACAGCCAGCTGGCACCGGTGCGCCAGAGGCCAAGGAGACTGCGCCCACCAAGAAGAGGCAGCTGTTCACCCAAGACAAGGCAGAGACCAAGTAGGTGCCGGTCAGCGAGGAAGGATCCTCCGGAGCCACCTTCACCATAGGAAGCGGCCTTGACCTTGGACAAGAAGAAGCTTTGTTGACCTTTTTGCGCGCGAACAAGGAGATATTCGCGTGGGAGCCCAATCAGCTGGTAGGGGTCCCGAGAGAGGTAATCCAGCATCATCTAAGGGTGTGCCCCAATGTACGCCCCGTGAAGCAGCGAGCAAGACGGCAGTCCACTGAGAAGCAGGCCTTCATCGTCCAAGAGACAGGCAAGCTGGAGGCGGCAGGTACCATCCGAGAAGTTTGATACCCTGAATGGCTGGCGAACCCTAGTACCGAAGAAAGGTGGGAAGTAACGGATGTGCGTCGACTTCACCAACCTCAACAAAGCCTGCCCCCAAGACCCGTTCCCTCTTCCGTGCATCGACCAAATCATCGACTCCACCATCGAGTGCGATTTGTTATGTTTCCTGGATGCGTTCTCTGGATACCATCAGATCAAGATGGTGGTGGAGGATGTGGAGAAGACGGCCTTCTTGACACCATGTGGGGTGTACTGCTACACCTGCATGCCTTTTGGCCTCTGAAACGCGGGCCCAACCTTTCAGCGGCTGATGCACATCGCCTTGGGGCGGCAGCTCGGCAGGAACACAGAGGCCTACATTGATGACATAGTGGTCAAATCTCGCGAGCCAACGACGTTGATTCAAGACTTGGAGGAGACCTTTGAGAGTTTGCGCTAGGTGAACTTGAGGCATAACCCAGAAAAGTGCGTATTTGGCGTCCCCTCTGGCAAGCTGCTGGGGTTTCTCATATCCCACAGAGGGATCGAGGCGAACCCAGAGAAGATCAAGGCCATCGAAGACATGAGCCCACCACAAACCCTCAAGGAGATGCAAAAGTTGGTGGGATGGGTGACCGTGTTAGGACATTTCATCTCTAAGCTGGGCGAGTGCGCCTTACCCTTCTTTAAGCTCATGAAGAAGAAGGGCCCCTTCGAGTGGACCCCGGAGGCCGATCGGGCCTTCCAAGACCTCAAGAAATACCTCACCAACCCCCCGATGATGGTGGCGCCGCGGCCTCTCGAGCCACTGGTACTCTACCTTGCCGCCACCTCGTACTCCACCAGCGCGGCGCTGGTGGCGGTCCGGGAGGAGCGCAGAGACAAGGGTGTGCCACACCAAGCCAGAGCTGATGCAGCGCAGGGTCAGGAAGGCACACCAGAGCCACCAGCGGCGAGAGACCAAGCTCGGCAGGGCAGCATCGCGGAAACTCCTGAGGATGGCCATGTCTCAGGAAACCCTCCACCTAGGGATACGCCACAATCTCCGCAAGCCCCAAGCGTCAACAGTGTGCCAGCCCTTGTCGAGCACCCGGTATACTTTGTCAGCACCGTACTGCGGGACGCAAGGGCACGCTACCCCATGCCGCAAAAGCTCCTACTTGCACTCTTGGTAGCCTCGCGCAAGCTGCGACACTACTTCCAGGGGCACCCCATTGAGGTCGTCTCATCTTACCCATTGGAGAGGGTACTCAAGAGCCCAAACTCAGCCGGAAGGGTCGCTGAATGGAACATCGAGCTGCAAGCGTTCCAGCTAGAGTTCAGCACCACCAGGGTCATCAAGGGAGCCGCGCTCGCCGATTTTCTAGCATAATGGACAGATGCCCTGGCTCATGAGGAAGGAGAAGACCGGTCCACTTCCCCAGGAAGTGAGGCACCAGACGGCTGGGTCATGTATTTTGATGGCGCCTTTGCGCACCAGGGCGCGGGGGCTGGAGCAGTGTTGATCTCGCCCACTCAGGACAAGCTTTACTACGCCGTGCAACTCTGCTTCCAGCACGGCGAGAAGGTCTCCAACAATATCGCAAAATACGAAGGCCTCATAGCCGGCCTGAAGGCTGCGGCGGCTCTGGGGGTGAGGCGCCTTACCGTCAAGGGCCACTCGCAGCTCCTCATCAACTTTTCCAACAAAGTGTATGAGCCAAAGGACGAGCGCATGGACGCCTACCTTGCGGAGGTGCGTGAGATGGAAAAGCAGTTCTCAGGCTTGGAGCTATAGCACGTGCCCCGGGGGACCAACAAGGAAGCCGACGACATCGCCAAGAGAGCATCCAAGCGACAACCGCAAGAGCCCGGCGTCTTCGAAGAGCGGCTCTTCAAGCCATCAGCTACGCCACCTCTTTCAAGCACGACTCAGCCTCGGTAGGAGCTCCCACAGCCCCCGGCCATGGGAGCACCAGCTTGCGGCCCAACCTCAGGAGCTCGGCTACTCTTGGCGCTTGAGCCCCAGGAGGAGTGCTGGACCAAGGAGTTCAAGGAGTATCTGATGCATGGGACACTGCCGGAGAAGGAAGAGGACGCGGAGCGCGTGGCCCGACAGGCCACGGCATACTGCATCCAGGATGGCGAGTTGTACAGGAAACGGCCGAACGATGTCACCTGCGCTGCATCACCAGCAATCAAGGGAGGGAGCTGCTGACTGACACAGATGGCGGGGACTGTGGACATCACTCATCATCACGGACCCTCGTCGGCAAGGCCTTCCGCAGTGGATTCTATTGGCCCACAACACTCAACGATGCAGCCGAGCTGGTGAAGTCCTGCGAAGCTTGCCAATTCCACGCCAAGCAAATCCATCAGCCTGCTCAGGGCCTCCAAACCATCCCGCTCACGTGGCCGTTCGCGGTCTGGGGGCTAGACATCCTAGGCCCGTTCCCACGAGCGCCAGGGGGCTACCGTTATCTCTACATCGCCATCGACAAGTTCACCAAATGGGCGGAAGTGGAAGCCGTCCGAACCATTCCAGCCGGCTCTACTGTCAAGTTCATCAAGGGCCTCGTGAGCCGCTTCGGGGTCCCCAACTGTATCATCACAGATAATGGCTCGCAGTTCACTAGTAACCTCTTTAAAACCTACTGTGCTAACCTTGGAACGCAGATCTGCTACGCTTCGGTGGCCCACCCCAGGAGCAATGGTCAGGCTGAGCGCGCCACCGCTGAGGTCCTGAGGGGCCTCAAGGCTAGGACCTTCAAGAAGAAGTTGGAGGCCTATGGCAGGGGCTGGCACGACGAGCTCCAGTCCGTGTTGTGGTCCATCCACACCACCGCCACCAAGCCAAAGGGAGAGACTCTGTTCTTCCTCGTCTACGGAGCTGAAGCAGTCCTCCCTCACAAGGTCAAGCATCGCTCCGCGCGGGTCCTGTCGTTCGATGAAATGCAGCAGGACGCCATGCGGGGGATGGACCTTGTGCTGGGGGAGGAACGTCGTTCCGAAGCCGCATTAAGGGCGGCAAGGTACTAGCAAGCACTGTGGCGTTACCACTGCCGCAACATTCGCCCCAGGACGCTCGAGACGGGTGACTTGGTCCTGAGGCGGGTCCTCTCTAGGGAAGGGTTGCACAAGCTTTCACCCATGTGGGAGGGCCCGTTCAGGGTCGTCCACATCTCCAGGCCTGGCGCGGTGCGCCTGGAGACGCAAGAAGGGACACCTATCTAAAACGCCTAGAACATCCAGCACCTCCGGAGGTTCTACCCGTGAAGAAAGGCCCAGAGCCTGTGAAGCAAGGCCCAGAGCCTATGAGGCAAGGCCCAGAGCCTGAGAAGAAAGGCCAGAGCCTGTGAAGCAAGGCCAGAGCCTGTGAAGCAAGGCCTAGAGCCTGAGAAGAAAGGCCCAGAGCCTGTGAAGAAGGCCCGGTGCCTGTGAAGAATCGCCGCCCGTGACACTCTCACGTAATAATGAGTTGGGGCTGTACACGCCCGGAGTCTCAGGAGCGCCGGCCTCGGGCCCTGGGGCTCCCTCCCACGCCTAGTGGACAGCACTTAGCTCCACGCTGGTGAGAAGACTTGAAGACTAGATTAGGTGCCGGACGCAGCTTTTCATTTGCTTTCCGAAGTTGGCTCGCTTCTCCTTAATCAAGTTTGCCCTTGGCGTTCCTTGCTGATTTGTTTCCTTCGCCTTTTATCATGTTTTTTGGCTCTAGTTCGCTCTTGATCTCTCTCTCGCATGCCTCGCGAGGGGACTACGCAGGTGCCCACGCGAGCATTTTTCTTCTCCCTGCCTTCTCGCAAGTCACCCCCGTTCCAGCCTGAAAGCTGGCACATCTCTCCTAAATACGTGCCCCTCAGGTACCGCGATACAAACCGCCAAGTTAAGGTTCGGGTGAACAACAAATCCTCTAGCGCACCCGCTAACAAATTTTTTGCAGTTTCTGGGCAAGCGCAGGCATCTCGCGAAGGGAAGGGCGTCCCAAACGCGTCAGGTTAAGATTCTTTTGCGCAAAATAACAACACTGCACGGGAATAACACGCATGCTGCACTAACCAAGAACCACAGTTCGATACACGCCCCTCCGGGCCCATACTGGTTTCATTTTTTGACGCAGGAAAAAAGGAAAAGCTAAACAAGGCAGCGTTACAGCAATCCATGGAGGAAGGCCCTTGGCGACGCCCTGAGCCTAGCCAGACTCCTCCTCGCGCATCATGGAGGCGCGGCGACGAGATGACCCACTGCCTCCTTTGAAGCAAGCGCGGCGGCGCAGCGGCTGATCATAGCCACTGCTGCTGGAGCTATCACCGGAGGAAGAGCCACCGTAGCTGGAAGAGACACGGTCGCCGCTGAGGGCAGGCCCGCCCTCATCCTCTTCGCGACCTTCCCCAAGGCTGAGCACCTCCTCACCATCGTTCATCTCGGGGCAGCACCCGACGCGGCGACCGTCTTCCCCGAACACCCTCACATAGAGGGTCAATCCACCGTCATACCTCAAGTGGAGCATGCACCGCCTGCCCAAGCCGCGCGCGTGGGCGAACGTCTGCCAGCCGTGGGCCAGGGCTATGTTGCCCACGGCGGAAGTCTCGACCGTGACCAAGGAGGCCTTGCTGCAGCAACCATCCACCTGCAACCAGAGCCCGCCTGGACCAGGGGCCGGCAGTTCATCAACAAGGAAGAGCGGAAGCTGGAGCAGTTGCCGACCGGGTTCTCCGACCAGACAACGAATTCCGACGACACCTCCGTTGAATGGAAGCGTGGGCGGGGAGGCCACGCCACCATCGTGCGCCTCCCCTCGTCAGCTGGACCGCCATGGTTGGCACCGTCCCCTCCGCGTGCCACGGTGCCGCCTCGACAGTGGGCCACGGCAGGGGTCGCAGCGTGCTTGCGCGGATGGCCGCGACCGCGCTTGGGCGCCGGGGAACTGGGGCCCTCGCGAGGGGCCTTCCCCTTCTCGGCGGCAGAAAACTTCCTACGCGGCGCCATCGGAGGCACTGCAAGCAACGAAGCAGAGAAGAAGCAAGCAAGCGAGGAAGGGATGAGCGACGGGGGCTCCGCCTTCCTCCCCATTTGTAGCCAGAGAAGGCCAACCGGCACCTCCCACGATCGCAGGTAATGATGGTTTCCCTTTCATGTCACAGGGACATGTCAAGTCGTGCAGTCGCCAAGGTAGCATGGGGAAGCGGAGACGCCCACGGCCAATCAACCGCCACGCGTCAACCAAGGCCGCAGGCTTTTGGGGCCCGCGGTGCTCCGAACTTGACCCTTGGCTTCGCCGCAAAGCCAAGCCTGTGCGCACCTTGGGCCCGGGGGCTACTGTCGGCGTTCTGGGAATACGGGTCCCCATACTTCCCTGCCTGCGGGCCACGATGTGGCGGAGCCAGCAGGCCATAGGGACTACCTTCATCAACAAGCACCCAAGACCCTCGCGAGGGGCCAAGCCTCGCGAGGCGGATGATGCAAGACCTCCTCTGGAGCAGCCTAGCCAGGCAGGCTCACGAGGAGTGGAGATATCAAGGCGGGGCAAACCTCGCGAGGCTCTCGTGATGTGAGCCATGACGATCGACACCAGGCGGGCGCCAGGCGGGCGCCAGCGCGCGCAGCGTCCTTGTTTCCTCTTTGGTGCAAAGGGGGCAAGCATATCCGTGGGGTACCGAGGCCTCAGGCAAAGGTTGCCATTTCGGTGCAACAAGACCATGACCATGGACTGCAAGACGGAGGTCATCGTGGAGCCCAAGACGACGTCACCCCAGAGCCTTTCACAGGCGCAGACAACCTTTTGTCAGGATAGCTTGTACTAGCTGTCCCCCTTCAAATTAGCCCACCATTGTTGGCTCCCTTCCCGCTCGATATTTGGGAAGAGGACCAGGGCCTCTATAAATAGGACTAGCCACCATAGAGAGAGGGGGAGAAGAGACACACAAGTTCATACGCACAAGGACACCTCAACCTCAGGAGGCAGTTCTCCTCTTGTACTGTTCATCATCAGCCCAAGAGGCAATCCACCACCACCACACTAGAGTAGGGTATTACACCACAACGGTGGCCCGAACTAGTATAAATCATGTGTCTTTCTGTGTTGCGAGTTTGTCGAGTTCCTCCGCAAGATCTTAGCGAGCTAGAGCGTAGATTGGTAGAAGGGAAAGACTTTGCGCGCGCCCCAGTGTTCGAACCTCAAGGGTAGCCGGAATCCTACATCCGACAACGGGCACATAATTCCTATTTGCAACAAGAAGAACATCATTAATCCTTCCCATAGGTTTCTTAATGGTGGAATCCGCAAGGTGCAAATTTAAAGAAGAATCATCGAATTCACGGAAACCTAACACATCACACAAAGTTTTTGGAATTGTGGAAACACAAGCATCCAAATCACATAAAGCATAGCATTCAAGATCCTTAATCTTAACTTTAATAGTAGTTTCCCACTCATCATAAAGTTTTCTAGGAATAGAAACTTCTAATTCGAGATTTTCCTCATAGGATTGCATTAAAGCATCAACGATATGTTTAGTAAAAACTTTATTTTGATTATAAGCATGAGGAGAATTTAACACGGATTGCAACAAGGAAATACAATCTATCAAAGAGCAATTATCATAATTAATTTCCTTGAAATCCAAAATAGTGGGTTCATTGCTATGTAAAGTTTTGACCTCTTCAATCCCACTTTTACCAATTTTGGCATCAAGATCTAAAAACTCTGAATCATTGGGATGCGTTTTAACTAAAGTTGACTCATATCTAGTCCCATATTTATCAAGATTCATATTGTAAAACAAAGATTTAATAGGAGACACATCAATCACTTTTAGATCTTCATCATTATTATCATAAAAACTAGAAGAACACGCTTTCACAAAGCAATCTTTTTGAGCACGCATCCTAGCGGTTCTTTCTTTGCACTCATCAATGGAAATTCTCATGGCTTTGAGAGAATCATTGATATCATGCTTAGGTGGAATGGATCTAGGTTTCAAAGAATCAACATCCAGAGAAATTCTATCCACGTTCCTAGCCAACTCATCAATCTTAGGCAATTTTTCTTCAAGCAAAGCATTGAAATTCTTTTGCGAAATCGTAAGTTCTTTAACACTAGTCTCAAAATCAGAGGGCATATTATTAAAATTTCCATAAGATTTGTTGTAAGAATTACCATAATTATTAGAGGAATTACTAGGGAACGGCCTAGAATTAAAGTTTCCTCTATACGCGTTATTACCAAAGTTGTTCCTAGCAACAAAATTCACATCCATAGATTCATTATTATTCTCAATCAAAGTGGACAAAGGCATATCATTAAGATCAGAAGAAACACTCTTATTAGCAAACAACTTCATAAGTTCATCCATCTTTCCACTAAAAACATTTATCTCTTCTATCGCATGAACTTTTTTACTAGTGGATCTTTCGGTATGCCATTGAGAATAATTAACCATAATATTATCTAGGAGTTTGGTAGCTTCTCCTAAAGTTATTTCTGTAAAAGTACCTCCCGTGGCCAAATCTAAAAGATTTCTAGAAGCAAAATTCAATCCGACATAAAATTTTTGTATAATCATCCATAGATTCAAACCATGTGTAGGGCAATTACGTATCATTATTTTCATCCTCTCCCAAGCTTGTGCAACATGCTCGTGATCAAGGTGCTTAAAATTCATAATATCGTTTCTAAGAGAGATGATCTTAGCGGGAGGAAAATACTAAGAGATAAAAGCATCTTTGCACTTATTCCATGATTCAATACTATTTTTAGGCAAATAAGAAAACTAAGTATTAGCACAATCTCTAAGAGAAAACGGAAATGGCTTCAATTTAACAATATCATTGTCCACATATTTCTTCTGTTGCATATCTGTAACACCCCGGATGTAACTTTCCCAATTTGTACTCCAACTCTTGCCGTTTCCGGCGTTAAGTTATATTTATTTCCTCGGGTTCGGGTTTTTGTCTCCGGGTGTTGTTGTCATTGTCATGCATCTCATATCATGTCATCATGTGCATTGCATTTGCATACGTGTACGTCTCATGCATTCGAGCACTTTCCCTGTTGTCCGTTTTGCATTCCGGCGCTTCGTTCTCCTCTGGTGGTCATTTCTAGCTTTCTTTCGTGTGTGGGGATTAAACATTTCCGGATTGGACCGAGACTTGCCAAGCGGCCTTGGTTTACTACCGGTAGACCGCTTGTCAAGTTCCGTACCTTTTGGACTTCGTTTGATACTCCAACGGTTAACCGAGGGACCGATAAGGCCTCGTGTGTGTTGCAGCCCAACACCCCTCCAATTTGGCCCAAAACCCACCTAACTCTGCTCCATCGCCTAGAGCGTTCGATCACGATCGCATGGCCGAAACCGCAACTCATTTGGACTCTCCTAGCTCCCTCTATGCCTATTTAAACACCCCCCGATTTTCGGATCTCCTCCTACCTCCGAAACCCTAGAAATCGCCCCTCCGTCGTCGGACATGTCCGTACCCATCGGACACGCCCGCGCCGCC